>NC_048893.1:196867318-196881155 GCF_011077185.1 Oxyura jamaicensis | reverse complement strand
ATGTTCAGTGCTGCTGCCTGGCACAAACACCCAGAAAGCCAGCTGTATCCTGGGCTGCACCAAAAGCAGTGTGGCCAGCAGGGCAATGGAGGGGATTGTCCCCCTCTCTCTGCCCCAGCTGTGTCTGGGGTTCAGCTCTGGGGCACCCAGCACAAGAAGGACATGGAACTATTAGAGCGAGGCCAAAGGGGGGCCACACAAAGATATCAGAGGGCTGGAGCACCTCTCCTGTGAAGACAGGCTGAGGGAGTTGGGGTTGTTCAGCCTGGAGAAGAGAAGGCTCCAGGGAGACCTTACAGAGGCCTGCCAGTGCCTAAAGGGGCCTACAGGAAAGCTGGGGAGGGACTCTTTGTCAGGGGGTGCAGTGACAGGACAGGGGGGATGGCTTTAAACTAAAAGAGGGGTGACTTAGATTAGATATAAAGAAGAAATTCTTCACTCAGAGCATGGTGAGGCCCTGGCACAGGTTGCCCAGAGAAGCTGTGGATGCCCCATCCCTGGATGGAGCTTTGAGCAACCTGGTGTGGTGGGAGGTGTCCCTGCCCATGGCAGCGGGCTGTAACTGGGTAGGCTTCTAAGCTCCCTTCCAGCCCAAACCATTCTGTGATGCTATGAATCAATCAGGCCCACACCTCCTCGGCTCACCTGGCAGCTGACCTGGGTGAGCAGTGCTTGCTGGTCTGCTCCTGGCACCAGTTGTGTGCTCTTCTCCAAAAGTTAATGGCAAATACAGGAACAAGTCTGGGGGAAAGGGCGCACTGCCTGTGCCTCCTAGCGCAGAACCCCACCCACTGAGCTGTTTCTATTTCTTCTTGGTTAACTTAATTAAGTTATTTGCCCAACGGAGCAGGTCCCGGTGGAGAAAAGGAAGGAAACTGCAGCCAAGTGGGAGGGCGTTGGGTGAGCAATGTTGGTGCAGGTTCTCCTAAGCTACAGTGATGCTGAGCTGACACACAGCAGTCCCTGGGAGGTGTTAGAACTGCTCTGAGGTGTTCCCCTAGAAGATCCATGGAAGAGTAAGAAATCCAGGTGCAGCCGATGCAGGGGAACATCCTTGTTCATGGCCAGCTGTGCCCCAGCAACAGGGTGACTGTGTGTCAGAACGAACTGGGGCAGAACAACCCCTCCATGTACAAGCTGAACAGGAACATAGAATGGAAGCAACCAACCCAAACACATCAGTAATCAAAACTGTTTGGTGTTATGCATTTGTTTAGAAGTATTAGTCAGAAATGCTCAAGATGTGAGAAAAGGTTTTAATGAAAACAGCCCAATCAAAGCACTAAGTACTGTGTTGTCAATATAGTTGTCAAAATTCTGACAACTACCAGCATATATTCATAGCTGCCAGCAGAGCTCATGAGCTTTTCTTGGACTTCTGAGGCTTGCTGGATGATATTCACGAATAGCTATCTGATATGGAATGAAGAGCCATGGAAACTTTTACAGATTAAAAAAAAAAAAAAAATGTGGTCCTTTTATACAAAGAAAGAGAAATCAAGATTTATTTTGTTTTCTTCACCAATATGCACAGCTGTGAAGTAGATTTCTCAAGGTTGGTCTTCATCTGATACAAAACCATTCTTACTTATTAGTGACACAGCTACATATTTTGTTAATGAGATACTTGGAGATTTAAGAGGCAAAACACAATATACAGTGTTGACTTGGCATGGTAAACATTTCAGTTTGGAGCATAGATGCTACTGATCAATCGCAGGTGAAATCTGAATAAAAATAACAAATTTTATCCACACAATGAGATCTGAATGCAGATCTGCATTGCTTTTTGTTGGCCCTCTCCCACAATAACACTAGTTCTGGTTCTTGTATTTCATCTCTGCAGCTGGGATTAGGAGCTCTGGATGCCCAGGGGACACAGACCAGGCCCAAAATCTGCCTGGCATTCAGTGCTGGCAACTCAGCTCTTCCAAAAATGTAATTTGGCTCAACCTGCACATGCAGATTTGTAAAAATAAGAGCTAGTTTCTTTTTCAAATTTCCCTCTTGGGTGTTTCAAGTTTCCCATTTTCAAGCTTTTTACTGTAAAAACAAAGACCAGAAGTGTTTAGGTTTTGTTTTAAAGGGGAAGGGGAAGGGGAGAGGCTAACAGTAAGCAATGCCTCCTGGAGACATACCATTGAAAGAGCAGATATAGCTGTATTTTGCCTCAGTGAACATATTAGTGATAAACAACAAACATTTTGAAGACTTGATGCAGTAGGTCTCAAACAGGGCATCTCTAGATATTTAACTTTATTTATCTGCACCTCTTTTGCTTTAGGAGCTGCATGGCAAATTCCACAGTTTTGTTTTTCTTCCAAAACAGCTTTTCAATACTTCCCTGTTCAACCGAAGCTGAAGTGCCCCAAGAAGAGCATTTCATCTTTCTTTCTTTATTTTTATGTTATTTTTTTCCCCACAACATTTTCAAACAACAATTTCAAGATTCAAACATGTTTCACTGACTGGATAGGGCATGCAATTAGAGGAATAGCACTGGCATGGCCAGAATGCTATCCACTGAGAATTTTATAAAAAGGTCAATATAGTTGTAGTGCTGGCAAATGCCCATTAACAGCTTGGTTACATGGCAAATCAGGGATGCTTAAACAGCACAAAAAAAGCAACATGTGGACTTTTAAAGATTTGCTAGTAACAGAAATGTGAGTATTTGTTCGCATAAATTTAAGATCAGTTCACTAGGTAATCTATTTTGCCCTCTGACAGAATTCAAGCTGTAGTGCATCAGTCAGATACCTGTTTATGGAGACCAAAGCCTTGTCTCTGGAGCTCCAGAAATTTGCCCAGTTTGTCTTTACAGTTTCAAGAGATAGCAAATGCAGACACTTCCCAAGGTGTCCAATCCTGCTCTCTCCTTCTCTCTTTCCCCCAGCTTAAGAGAGAATATTTGGTAACAATGGCAGATCTCTGGAACCGAGTCCATTATCAAGTATGAAGGCAGAGGGGTGTCAAGAAAAATGCATTAAACCAGATGTTATCAGAGATTTCAAAGAGAGACATTTTCAAAGAGAGCAAAATAGTACTGGAAGGTGTGTCCTATATTAGCATCTCATGAGAAAACTTCTGAAGATTAGCTATACCTGGGAAGAATCAATTACAGATACAAAGCAAATAGCGTGGCAAATCCCTGATATTAAGTAGGGATCTGTTAGTTGTTATTCACTGAACAGCATGTCTCCCCTGCTCTTTGATATTTCTTTTTAGTTCTAGATGTGCTTTACAGGTATGCTCAATAAATCACCTGAGAAAATACTGAGGTGGGATTAGACTTGTTCTTCAGACCTGCCAGGACCATGCCTTCTGGCTGGTACCACTTGGGTAGCTTTCAGCATCCGGAGCAGACGTATTTCAGGAAACATAAGTAGAGCACTCCCAGGTATGGTGATTGTGACAACGATAATGACTGTGGCACTGAGATCTGGTGACAGCATATCCTCCAGGACCGAGTGGTGTCCTCCTGCTGCAGAGAAGGGAGGCAACTCCATGTTCTCACCTGGTAATAATAGAGCAGTCACACATCAGAAATCACATCATGAATTGAGCAAAAAACCATAACCTTTCACAAAGATTGCCTAAACAAAGTTACTACTTCACAGAGGTACTTAAAGAAAGAAAGAAAAAAAAATAGGGCACATTGGCATTCATCTCAGTTAAGTTCAGATGTTTTCAGTGTACATGTGAACATCTGAGCTGGTTTCTCTTAGCTTCCTTGCAATGAAAACCAAGAAATGTGCTTTTTGGAGACTCAGTTAATGTGCCCAATTCTAGCTGTCTCTAGCATGAGACAAGTTTCTCCCTCAAAGTGCTTTTTCTCTGCAATGATACTAAAGGAAGTCAGAGGCTGACTAGCTTAGAAACAGATGGCTATATTTGGTCAAATGAATCCCACACATTATGTTTTTCATTCCTGGAAAAAGAAAATATAAAACAGCTATTAAACCTGGCTCTGTGGAAACATCCTTATGGGTGGCATGGGAATTAAAAACACAATCAGCGCAGTGACTACAAGGATAGGCTGCTATAGTACCTGGAAATGTTGTTGGAATCATTCCTGTTATTGAAAGGTAAGATGCTGTCTGATACACTTTGACCTTGATTTAGCTTAATCAATCCATTTGGACTGTCCTTGGCACTGACACTTACCCTTGGGTTAGATGCTTCCTGCATGCAAGCAATGACCTCTAGAACCACGAACACCCAGGATCTGTTACTTGGCTGATGCTCTGCTGACCAGCAGTAATAATTGGCTGTAATTTTTTATTATTGTTATTATTATTATTATTGCCAGTCAATATACCAGTTTCTCCCCAGAATCCTGCTTAAAAACAATGCACTTGTCCAGCAGTACAGACCACATCATTCTTGTCCACTGAGTTGCTGTTCAATGTCCAAACCAATGCCAATGCCCCCTGCTCCAACTCAGAGCTCTGCAATCCTGTCTCTGTATGGTCCTTGGTCAAGAGTGTGGGGAGGATGTAAAGCATGCATGTGCTTACCATAAAATCCTATGTTTGGGTTAAGAATGTGATGATTGGTCAAAAATCTGTGTCTAAGCCTATTTTCTGTTTTCCTTTCCAGTTCCTGGCTTATCAACATTCCTGTATAATTCTGTACTTTATAGCCTAGACATTCCTGCCTGTACTTTGTAGAGAATATCTTATACTGGTGTTATTTTTAAAGCTATTTGTTCACTGTCACAAAGAGTGACGGCATGTTTACCCCTCTGCATAGACAGAAATAGGTCTGATTTCTGCACAGAGACTCACTTCTCTTAGCACAGGTAGGAAAATTTTGTAGGACCTAACTGCAGAATCCTGCTCTCAATGTCAGAGCAGAAACAAAACTCACCATTTTTGGTCATCTCCTTTATCCCTGAGCTTGTTTTCTTTCTTTTGGCCCAAATGATTTATTTTTCTATATTTGTTGTGCGTTCTGCATACCTATATTTCTCTGCCGACTGTTAGCGAAAAGAAGACCAAGCTGTTAGATTTTCCATCTGCAATTTCATCTAAGTTCAAAGGACAACATGCTGTGTTTTCTAAAAGAGTTATCCTTATGTATATTTCCCAGGGGAATCTATCAAAATGAGGAAACAGGAGCTTTAAATAGGATTTTCCTTTGAAAGCTGCACTAAAATCACCATTTTAATCAAGAGCTTTTCTTTAATAGGGGCCAGATTTTTCCATCCTTCATCTTGTGAGCAGAACAGTGATTCTGATTAAAGTTTTCAGAAGTCTGAAATAAACTGTGGCTTATATTTATGTTTCTCATCTATGACTTCTCTCTCCAGCACTTCAGCTACTTTAAATGGGAGGTCTCGAACTGCAGCCACTGCTCCTACTGTGCTGATATCCCACTGATTTCAGGACCATACTAATTAAACACTCACCTCTGTTAGGATGCCAGACAAAACACTCCCCAGCAGAGTCAGGCTGTGGGAATGCCAGGCTTGATTTTGGCTACATCCAGTATGGTTGTAACTAGATAAATTTATAATTTCAGTGTTACTTTCTCCTTTTCACCTATTATGTTTTCCCCTGTCCTTTGTCTTGCATACAGACCATAAGCTGTATTGTGCAGGGACTCATTAAATGGGTGCCCAGTGCTTGCTAACGAGGAAGGTGGGTCTGTGAACAGGGCGACTTCTTGCTCCTGTCATACAAACAAGCGACAAGAGCAGCCCTTGCGTGCCATCAGCAGAGAAAGCAAAGTCAGTGCAAAACGTGCAGCACTGCCAAAGAATTTGGCTGGTGACACGAGGGTGCCTGGCATCTGTGAATGCCACAGACAGCTCTCCTTTTTCCTTTGCACTGTTCTCAGCTGCTCCAAGTACGGGTTCATTTTTCACCTAAGCCAACTGTTTGCTTCTGCATCTGAGCAACTGTAGAAATGGATGCATGGCAACACCACAGAAAGAGGGAATGCAGCTGGCCCAGGATCACGTCCATCGGAGCTGCTGCTGGCATACAAGCCCTGTCTTTCAGCGCATAAATGATATGCTAATTGCATGCACAGATACAAGAAGTGGCTGGGCCGTTCCCCCTGCTCAGGGAGAACACAGAGGGCTGTTCAGGCTTGTTCTTTCTCTGCAGTGTTGACTTTTCCTATTAAGTTTCTCTGCCCCCTGATTTAATGATGGAGTGAATGCCAGCTTGGCTACCCACAGCGCAGACCCTGAAGTTCTTTGTCAGCAGGCTGCTCCACCGAGGAAGGGAAAATAACAAGTGTCACCCTTACAGACCAGGATGGGGAGCAAGGCTGCGTGGGAGAGAGGAAGAAGTTGACCTCAGATTTCACTTCTCTGTTGCATCAGCTACAAGTTACGTGTCCTCGCACCCAAGGACCCACATAGCTCTGTGGGACAACTTTTGTCCGCTTCAAGTTGCTCATAGAATGTTCATAGAATCACAGAATAATTTAGGTTGGAAAAGACCCCTAAGATCATCAAGTCCAACCACCAGCGTATCACTACCAAGTGCACCACTAAGCCACGTCCGTAAGCTCTACACACTCTCTCGTACCTCCAGGGATGGGGATTCCACCACTTCCCTGGGCAGCCTGACCACCCTTTCCATGAAGAAATTATTCCTGATGTCTAATCTAAACCTTCTCTGGTGCAATTTGAGACCTTTTAGTCACATCCTATCACTTGGCACCTGAGGAAAGAGACCGACACCCTCCTCACTGCAGCCTTCTTTCAGATAGTATAGAGAGCAATGAGGCCTCCCCTGAGCCTCCTCTTCTCCAGACTAAACAGCCCCAGTTCCTTTAGCCACTCTCATAACTCTTGTTTCCAGTCCCTTCACCAGTTTTGTTGAACTTCCCTGCACATGCTTGATAAACTCCACATCCTTCTTGTGGTGAGGGGCCCAAAACCGACCACAATACTCAAGGTGTGGCCTCACCAATGCTGTGTACAAGGGGACAATCACCTCCCTGGTCCTGCTGGTCACACTATTCCTGATTCAAGCCAGGATGCCATTGGCCTTCTTACACACCTGGGCACACCACTGGCTGTTGACCAGCACCCCCAGGTCCTTTTCTGCCAGGCAGCTTTCCAGACTTTCTTCCCCAAGCCCATACCACTGCATGGGGTTGTTGTGCCCCAAGTGCAGGACCCAGCACTTACCTTGTTGGGTATCACACAATGGGATATGGCCCATTGATCCACCTATCCAGATCCCTCTGCAGAGCCTTCATACCCTCCAGAAGATCAACACTCCTGCCCAACATGAAATCATCTGCAAGGTAACTGAGGGTGCACTCGATCCCCTCATCAAGATTGTTGACAAAAATATTAAACAATACTAGCCCCACACTGAGCCCTGGGGAACAACACTTTTATATTTGTTTATATTTGTTTATATTTGATTATATTTTCCCATGTTCCTATTTACACTTTACATCTCTCTCTGAGCTCATCTTGAAGGTTACAATCTTTCTCTCTTTGAAGTTCCTCTTGAAGACCTAATTCTCTTTGTGAAAGAAGTCAGCCAGCACATCCTGGGTGGAGTGGAGAGCAGTCCTGCTCTGCTTGCACCATTTAAAATTGAAGAGTCCATAAGTGTCCTGATTTACAGATATTTTCCTATAGCCGAATAAAACCAGACAGCTCTTAGACTGTTGAAAAAAACAGGCTATTCACATAAGTAGAATTGTGTGTGCTTTGACTGTCTCTTCACCTACTCAAATTCTGCTGTTTGCCTTCTCATGCTGGAAAAACATCCAGGACAAAACTGCCTTAATATATTTAATGTGTTGCTGACTAAGATAAAGCCTTTGGTCATAGAAGGAAGCATCTACAGGATTGCATACAGGAATCTTGCCTTTTATTTATATATATATATATATATATATATACAAACCAGTGCACTAAAACTTACCTAATCTATGAGCATGTTAAATGATTTGGAAAGAATTTGAGATCAGCTTTTTAAGTCATTTTTTTAAAACTCCTTCCCTCACTGTGAGTACTTTCTACAATGAGTGGGATCAAAAAGTCTGAGTGCAGTAGAATTGAACTCAGGCTAAGATTAAGCAATCATCCTCTTAAGAGATGTCCCTTCTCTTGGGACAAATTTTCTCGAAAGACCCAAGTTCTGTACTTAGCTCTTGGCAAAGTGGAAAAGACCAACACTGCAATCACCCTGCAGAGGCGTGCTGGTGGAGCAAAGCTAGCAAGAATGCAAACACTCTGGGATCCTAAGGATTTCTCTCTTCTCTAGTGGCTTTCAGCACCAGTCACACCTAATATTTAGATCTTCCTGAATGCAAAGCTCTCGTGAAGTCAAAGCCTGCATGTCGGCTTTGTGAGAACTGGCTCTTAGCATCGGGACTTTGTTGAAATAGCCACATGGTAACAAACACAGAGTTCATAGCCCAGCACTTGGGGAAAGTCTCTGGGATGTTGTCTTGAAAATAAACTAGCGGTGAATCACTACTTCAGTTCTGAGTCACTGATTCTATTAACATATGCTTTCACTTGGATCCTGTTCTTATTGGTATGACCCATGAAATAGAATTCAGTAATCATGAAGGGAATCATCAAATGTTGGGCATGGTCAGAATTCATTAGTCCAGCTAATTTTACTCCCTGCAGAGACCAGCCGGTGGGAAGAGGAGTTGGAGGCCAGGAAAAGATTGTGCAAATTCATCCTGAAATGTAAAATACAGTATCAGCCCTACACCACAGAAATGCCAGCTGCTCCTTATTTATTAGATCAAATGAGCCTAACTTTGTGAGCTTTTATAAGAGTTTGTCAGATAATTCAGTCATTTTCACATTTAGAGTTTCACTGATTTGGTAGTTTTCATAGTTCTTTACCTTGTTCTGTGACTCTACGATCCTTTGATACTGTGTGTGCAAGGTCTTGCAGTAGTATTGCACTGAACCTGTAGTGCAGGGCTTTCGTGCCCAGAGGAATGAGATGTGTGTCAAGTGAAGTCTGACAACCACATTTTACCACACAATTAATTTAACTTTTCATTCCTAGGATAATGATACTTACCCTCAGGAGACTTTTAAGGATTCATAAAGTCCTTTCAAGATTCCTCAAGTGCTAAGGGGAAAGGCACATTTTTTGCTCAAATGTAATGAAGACAAGGAATTATTTCCCCCTTGAATGGACAGAGGGTATATGTCCCTGAGGAGTGCTCACTGAGATCATGTGGTTCCTTGCAAATAATTCTGTGTGCCCCCTAAACCTCTTCTCATGCAGAGGGCCAGCCATTCTCCCATCTCCTTGCACAAGGTGGATTTGATGCTCAGGTATTTCTGGCCAGCAATCAGACACTGTAATTCCTTCTGTCACAAAGCTCGATGCCAAGAACAGCTCACCCGAGATGCGATTAGCAGTAACGTCTCCAGCTGTTCTCCAAGGTCCCTGTCTGCCATTTTCTCTCTCCAGCCCATAATTCACCCTGCAGCTTGTCAGAGCCAAAGTCAGCCACCTGTTCATCAAATCCTGAATAACAGCGTGAGGCCACTTCTGGTCCAGTGGAGACGACTGTCCTCAGCAAGTCACTTGGTGTCTGCCACCTCCAGTTTATAGCAGTGATTTCACAATGCCTGTGATGTGTAAGGGAGAGCAAAACAGAGTAACTAGGGGAGCAAAACAGAGTAACTTTAGGTAGTAGATTGCTCAAAAATCATGTTATCCAGCTACCTGAAGAAGGTTCTCCATGTATCTCCTTTACCTGTGACATGTTCTGCAAGCATAGAGACACACACACAAAAGAAAGATTTCTGTCCTATCTGTAAATCAGCTGGATCTGGGAGAATTAACCTAACTGGTCAGAAGGCAGGAGATACAATCAGGTGAGAGTGGAAAAAAAAAAAAAAAAGGGGGGGGGGGGGAAGAAAATTCTGGAGGTACTTGAGGTAGAAGTATCAAGAACATTTTGTGGAACACATATAAGCTTAGGACCCATTTACCATCAGGCTGGTGGCACTAATAATAAGGAAATACAAAGGGATTTTGGTGTACTATGCTGTCGTTAGTGATTGGTATCTAAGCAAATTACTGTGGAAATAGAACACGGATTCATGACTCCACGTAGCACTGAAAAGCAAAGGATTCTCACCCAGGCCTGTCTTTACCTTTTACTCTAGAGAGTGAAATCCAAAAATTTTGTGAAAAACATTAAATTGTATCCTAATTTCTTATTTCTCTCAGTGTTTCTATTGTGCTAGAAAATCTATTAAGCATCTTACGGTGGAGCCTGATAATGTTGTTTTGCAAATGGTATTGTATAAGAATGAGACTTGCAGCTGTTAAAGAAATAACAGGAAAAATAGAAGTCCCCTCCTTGTATTTATTCAAAGCGGAATTTAATCACAACATGAAACAAGTTGCCACAGCTTTATACTCATGAAAAGCGTTATTGCATTTCAATGACTGGTAGGCAAACAGCAAAGATGCCAGCACAAACAGTGGGCAGCAATAGTGATTTTCCTGCCCTTCCTCTTCTGCCTTCCGTGATACAATAGCTTTCATTCCTGTGGAGTCAGTCCACAGTATTCAAAAACCCAGAAATATGGCTTAATGCTTTATTTTTCAAATCTGAACCAGGGAAAATGTGAAAACTCTCAGGAAATGACTATGCTTTTGAATAAAACTCCATAGATTTCCTGCCATTTGTGACCATCTTCAACAATTGAAGAAAGTAACTCAAGATTTTTTCAAAGCAACACTAATTTCCATGAAAAATCCATTTAAACTCACTATTACTAACTGGAGGAACGAATCTGCCTTCTTTGAAGAAAAAAAATCTTTCTGATGAAGGACTGGATACAAAAGAAATGAAAAACAGGATTCTTGTGTTGGAATACCCATTATCTTATTTACTGAAAATATTAGTCTAAGAATTAAAGAAAAAACAAGGGTTTCTGTAAATTGAATAAGAATTTGATGTTGGAGCAGAGCAGTTGTCTTTGAAGGGTATTATAAGGCTGCTTTTTTGCCTTTTAAGTTTCCTCTCCAGTTTTAAGGTAAAATTTTACTTGTGATAAAATTATGTAGGCTCAGATAGCCTGCAATTGTAGAATAACCTTTTGGAGATATAAGCATCAGGTAGAATTACCAAGTTCAAAAGACCATGGAGCACCGGGAAAGTGTAAGCTCTGCAGATCCACTCATGGCCCTGTGAGTGAACACGAACATGCAAAAATGGGAAAATCAGGAGCATTTTTCCAGCTTGTGTGCCCCCAGGCTCCTACTGACAGTACTGAAGAGTGGAAGAGGAAGCCCACCAAGCCTCCAACAGTAGCTTACTTCACCCTGGAGTAAGAGAACTGTAAAAGGCATGGCTACATAGATGAGAAATGGTAGCCACTTTTTCATTTTTTGTAGTCTTCTCCTAGTGCAGCTTAATTAATAAGTATCATAAGATAATTGTGCAGCCATCTGGATTCAGGCTTTATTAAAACACCACTAACTACATGTTTGAAGTCTATGACACCAGTTCAAAATACTATGATGTTTTAACAGTAAAATATACATCTTAAGGTTTTTTAGTTATTTTGCTTTACGTGCTATTTTTGCTTGTCCATGAAAATGAAGGTCCAGTGTATTCAAGCTCCTCTTTGCAAACCCAAGGACACAGATGTGAACAAGAAAGGTCAGGCTGTCACGTTAGACATATTGCTCCAGCACTTGGGACTTCAGAAAGGCACCATATTTCGCAAGACACTTAGAGCAAATCTGACTGCTGTCCTTGACTCTTCCCTTACATTTTTGCTTTGCTACCAAAGCAAACAGTAAGTGCCTGGAAAAGTCTTATTTCTCATTTCTAATAACAATTATTATTATTATTATTATTATTATTATTATTATTATTTGTCCTCTTTGCTTAGTTGAAACCCTATAATTCAACATATTAATATGATGGCTGATAGCTATATCCATTTTTTTCCAAAGGATGTGTAAAGTAGTAGTTTCAGGGTCTTATCCACGGGGCACTTGTCTCTGGAGTTAGCCACACTAGCCGCAAAAAGGCACACAGTGTTCTCCTCCAGGCAATGTGAGGCCGATCTGGCTCACTACTTCACTCACTGTGTCAAGTGTTACTGTCTACAGATGCACAGACGTACCAGGCTGATGGCACTGTGCTGGAGGGCTCACCAAATGAGGATAACCAGAAGGCATGTTATAACTACCAGATTCGACATTATTTTACCCTTAATGCAAAGATGTTCATACCTCTAGAATATAGAGTTGCTTCAGGAAGAAAGCCACTTAGAGACCCAGCCACGGAGCACATATTCATTATGTCTTCTTGGGACTTCATTCAGCTGCTCAGTCTAGTTACCAAACATTTTGGATTATCCAGTCCACATAATATTCATTGTGCTTAGCCTAGCATGTCAAGTAATTCACTAATAGAGTTCCTTCTTCCTCTAACATTCTGAGCATCTAAATGTGTGCCCCAAAGCATCCAATATGAGCAATTAAGAAACAATTTGTGTTGCATTTTTTCCTCTACCTAACAGTGGTACAGACCAAGAGTGCCCATTTTTTGTTCAGTGCCAGCCAAGCCAGACCCAGTTTGTGATTTAAGACCCAGATTGAAGAGCAAATGGCACAAGAGCAGGTGTTGGTGTCCCAACATTTCTCCTGGCCCTGGGGACCACCTTGCTCCATGCCCATGAAAAATGTAGCTGTGAGCAGCTAAGTCCTTGTGGTTTTTGTCTTGACCTAAGGTTGATGTCAGTGTGGAGGAATAGGCAATAGTCCAAACTCACTACTTAAAGAAGATATAAAGAAGATAATTAATGTGCTCAGCACAAAGGCAATAAAGAAAGAACTCAGGCATAGTTCTTGGTCACTGTAGTAGTTTGTCCCTATTTCATTGTGTCCTGTACCCTTTTCTAGACTCCCTACCCTGGGAGTCTATCCTAGAATTTAAGGAACTCATTAAAATGGAGATGTGTTTCCTAACCTGAGACTATAGTCTCCTGAGAAACCACATTTACTGACTGTCCTGACTCTGTCCTAGTACGGACATCATATCCAATACATCCTCCAGCCTGGAGCAGAGCAGGCATTTTGCTGCCTTCTGCACAGTTTCCCTGTATTTTAGATATGAGTAGACACTGCTAAAATGACTGACCAACCTGTCGAGCTGGCTGCTTTCATTTTTTAAGTCTTTTTAAGTCTTTATTCCTGACTTAAACTGAAGTGCACCAGGGTGTGAATTTAACACTGGCTTGCCTTCTCATCCTGCATAAGGACTTGCATCTATATTCGTCTTGCCCGTGTTATGAAGTTTGGATCCAAAGTGAAATCTTGTTTTAGGTAAGGTTTCAGACCTCCCCTAGAGCTTTGGGTCTGGGTCAGATACAAAATGTCCAGAGACTGTGCCCTGGATCTGCTTTATTTGTCCCAAGAAACTAGAAATTACCATGGATTGTCTAATTTAGCAAGATGAGTGCAATTGAAAATGACATTCTGCAGAAAACTTACTTTATGAAACCTGCACCTTGGGAATGGATTTCATTGTCTGGTCTATCAACTTCCAAAAGAAGTTTGGTTCTTTACATTTGTGTGAGCTGCAATAACCCAAGTTATTAAAGAACACAAACAATAAGATATTTTCAAAAGGTAACTTTGATCTTGGTTATGTCTTCTGTGATTACAGTCCTCTGTAAGTTTACTCTGCTTATTTTTTATGATTAAGAAGCTTTGTAGTCCACTGGAACAGAAAGCATTTGATAAAAAATGAAATGAAATGAAATGAAATGAAATGAAATGAAATAAAATGAAATGAAATAAAATAAAATAAAATAAAATAAAATAAAATAAAATAAAATAAA
>NC_048893.1:196857514-196867308 GCF_011077185.1 Oxyura jamaicensis | reverse complement strand
AAATAAAATAAAATAAAATAAAATAAAATAAAATAAAATAAAATAAAATAAAATAAAATAAGTAAATGCATGTAGTGGAACTTCTAATGGCTCTAATAGACAGAGCAATTCCCCTAGATTTATCATCTCCATTGGTATCCTTTCTTGTAAAAAAAGTTGCAATATTCATTCCTCCAAGTCACTGATGAAGAATTCACCTGAATCAAAAGACAACTCAGTAGTTGGAGGATTTAGTCAGAACACTTAGCAGCATTCAAAATGCTAAGAGCCCCAAGACACATCTCTGCTTCCACATTCTTGGACAGTCACTGCAGATGTCCCAAGAGCTAACAGTTAACAGTCCTCCAGAGACTAGGAAACAGGCTCTTGTTCCTCTTACTGCGTCATTAACAAAATAAGTGGCTTAGTTGGGAAACACTGGCTTTGTCACTTAACAAAGTTTACAGTCCTGAGATTGACACCACCAAAATCTGCAGAGCACACTTCCTGGCTGCTTTGCTGAGCCAGGGCTCTTCTGTATGGGCTCTTCTCCGCATGCTGATGTTGGTGATGCTGGTCATGCAGTTTTCACAGCCTGGGTTGTAAATGAACCTTCCTCTGCAAAAAGGCTTGGAAATGCAAAGTGACCAGAGACAAAGGTGCAGAAAACAGCTGGGAAATATAAAGATTCAATGGTTATCTTTAGAAAAAGTTCTCTTGATGGTGATGGGGTAGCTTTGTCCTGCAGGGAAACAACTCTGCAGCAGCTCTCCTCCTTGCACATACACTGGTGCCACACTGAGTGAGTGGCACAAGTTGGTTCACTTGTCTGTGATCCCTGCAGCAGTGGCTTCCATCTCCTGCCATTACAGAAGTGTCACCTACTGGGCACGATACTTTGAGTTGAGGTGAGGGGGGAGGAAAGGCTGTGCTTTAGCTTGGGGACTTCAATGGCTTAGAAAGAGCTCCAGAGGTAGGTGAATTAGCCCTGCTGTATGGTACTGAAAGTGCCAATCATGAAAAATAAACTTGTTAAGTTCTTCACAAGTCAAATGTAACTCTCCTGCTGTCCCCCTGGTCCCACCTGCAGAACCACTCAGAGCACTTTTTTTCCTGAGTATTACCTCCTCTGCCCTCTTCATTGAAAAAAGATGTTCTGTTCTCTGTGTCACTCAATACCAAATGTAGAGAATTTTAAAGACAGATAGATGGCTTCTGCCATTTTCTATTTTCTTTCAAGTATAAAAACCTGCAGACCTTCTTACTCTCAGTGAAGATTCCCCTTCTATTTCACATTTTTTAGAGTTGCAAAGGAAATGAATGCCATGGAAAAGAAAAGATAATGCCCTCATGCTAGAAGATTAAGTGTGGGAAGGGGAATGTGTCTACTAGCCCCTTTTAAACACTATATCAGACCACCTACATGGTGGGGTTTTTTGTTACTTTGTTTAGAATTGTGTGGGGAAAAAAAAAAAAAAAAAAAAAAAAAGATTTTCAATTTAAATTTCAGAGAGATGATAGGCCATGAGGTAAGACTATGAGTAATAGGATGAAGTTATGCAAAGGAAACTTTAGGATGAATTACAGGAAAAAATAATTAGTTTCACTGAGGTAGTTCAGACTCATAGATTCCCAAAGGAAGCAGGAAAATCCCGATATTTGTCGCCTGAAAACAATCTCTTAGCTATTCTAGCTAGAAGATGTTTGAAACTGGTCCCTTAGCAGCCTCTGTGGATGACAGTAGATATCTAACAGAACATTTTAATCAACTAAAGTTTCCATGAGCCTATTTTTCTAAAGGCTTAACACAGGTTTTCTAAGGTATCTTTATGCCTAAAGAAACATGGAGTTGCCTAGCAGGATTTTTAAAAGCACCTTGGAAGAAAGATTTTATGTCCTTTTGCGCAGCAGTTTTTTTCCCTTTCTTAAATCTGCTCTCCCCGAGGCACAAATGACATCGCTTATTGGGTCGGCTCTGGCCAGCAGTCCCTTTGGATCTGGCTGGAGCTGGCTCTGCTCTGACATGGGGCAGCTGCTGGGCTCTGCTCACAGAGGCCACCCCTGCAGCCCCCCTGCTACCAAACCCTTGCCACGTAAACCCAGTGCACTGTGGAACTCAACGTATGGTCACACAGTCATAACTACCCAAGCTATTCTGCCTTTGGTGGTTTAAGGCAATGTGTTCTTTACTGGTAGGTCAAGTGCATGGGAGATTTTTAGGCTCAGCTCAGATGTGGTAAGGTGCGCAGCACCAGAAGCTCTGCTACTTTCTGTCTGTTTTATGCTCCTTCGGAGCATGAACTTTTGAGAATGTAATTTGGAAGATGAAGTCACTCAAGGGCTTTGAAAAGTTTTCTTTTTCTCTGTATATTTCTGGGCAGCTTTGAAAGTTTCAAATGCCTGTAAAATTACTCTTTAAATTCTTTGCAGGTCACATGAGTTAACAAGATCACTGGGGTACATTATAAAAATGTAAAGGGAATGGATTTGATTTAGAGACTTTTAATCATTTGTAGGTTCTAACAATTTAATTTTTCCAAGACCTGCAGGAGGTTATTATCATCTTGATCCTATCAAACCTGCTCCAAGCTGTATCCTGGCTTATATAGATTGAGAGACCTTTGGGATGTTAATAACTGATTTTAATTCCAAAATGACTGAGAATAAAAATTGCAAAGTGATCAAGAATAATTCCTCCTCCCCTCATGTTCTGTGTTCAGCTACATTCTGTAACTTTCAGTGTTTCAAAGGTTATGGTATTCTGTACTACTGTCAATTAAAATAAGGGAATAAGTAATGCTGAACATGCCTTCTGATATCAATTTTAATTAGGAAAACAAATTACATATAAGGGCAAGTATGATGTCTTTAGCTGGTATAGATCAGCAAAATTGCACTGAGTCCAGTGGAATTACATCTATGACATCAGTTCGTGTCAGCTGAGGATCTGACCCAAGCTTGCAGGATGATTCATCTTTCCAGAGTTTATGGAAATTACATTTTCGTGTATATATCTCCCTTCAGCACCTGCCAGAAAGGTTAGCAAATACATTCACTGTGCTATAACCTTAAAGCTTCCTTTTCTTTACATACATAAAACATCTGCTGTAATATGTCATTCTTAACATCTGTCACCCATATTTACTAAATCCTAACCAAAGATACACTTTTCCAGTAATCTGTGTTTCCAAATATTTCCTTTCACATGCTGTTTCTAAACTGTTCTTTCCAGGTACAGCACCAGATACGACAGCAAAATTAGCCAAACAGGATTAAAGCTGTGGCATGTCCAGCATAACCCCAAAGGCACCCATGCCACTGAGGAAAATAAAACTGAGGCAAAGGGTCCCTTTGCTCCTACAGGGAATTTGTAGAAGCAAAATATCTGAAGAGTGCTATTATTACAGCTTGTACTTCTACATCAACTGCTTTATTGCTCTTTTTATGGTCTTTTTGTGATTCCCCACTGCCTGGAGTTTGTACAAACCTACATGTCTGTCTATCTCACCTCTTTGCATGGATAAGGGCTCACCTCTGGCAGGACGAATAGCAAAGAATCCAAACTGCAGGAAAAGCTTGGAACAAAAATCACGTTCATGGCTGCAGAGTCATCCAAACAGGAGATGACAGGTCACAGGAAAGCAGGCGCCATCACTTCTCCTGCTTGTGGAATTACTTGTTTATGTCTAATTTCCAGGTGAGGCAGGAAACATTGAGATATCATCCCCAAGTGGATTCTTCCTTTGGCATTTCAAAGCAGAAGGGGGAAACGAAGTAGCTGGCATCCTCCATCCCACTTTCACACATCCCACAGGGTTGTATCCAATCTTTGCAGCACTGGGAAAGGAAATGGGGAGAGATGGAACCATCATGGAGGTTCTGTGATGACTCTAGTCCCTTAAGCTTGCTCACATAACCTGGGACATGTCTGCACTTTCAGGCCTTCAGTTTAAGACTTAGATTACAGTCTGCTCCAGTGCAGGGAAATTGTCTCCTTTGTTAAGGCAGAGTGCAGCCAGATTGCTTCTTCTGCTTGTTCTCGTTTGATTTCCATGCAGATCCTCAAAGGGAAGTGCAGGGTCCTGCCCTTGAGGAGGAAGAACACTGTGCACCAGGACATGCTGGGGGCCACCTGGCTGGGTAGCAGCTCCCAGAAAAGGACCTGGGGGTTCTGGTGGGCACCAGGCTGAACATGAGCCAGCAATGGGCCCTTGCTGCTAAGCAGGCCAATGGTATTCTGGGCTGCATGAGGCAAAGCATGGCCAGCAGGCTGAGGGAGGTGATCCTGCCCCTCTGCTCAGCACTGGTGAGTCTGCACCTGGAGTGCTGGGTCCAGTGCTGGGCCCACCAGTACAAGAGAGACCTGGGCATACTGGGGAGAGCCCAGCAGAGGGTCATCAAGATGATCAAGGGCCTGGAGCAACTCTGCTGTGAGGCTGAGAGAGCTGGGGCTGTTCAGCCTGGAAAAGAGGAGGCTCACGGGGGTCTCATCCATGTCTGTAAACACCTGAAGGGAGGATGCAGTGAGGACAGACCCAGGCCCTGTCCAGTGGTGCCCAGTGCCAGGACAAGAGGCAGTGGGCACAAACTGGAACACAGGAGGTTCCCTCTGGACATTAGGAAGCACTTCTGTGCTGTGTGGGTGATGGAGCATTGGCACTGGATGCCCAGAGAGGCTCCAGAGTCTCCTCTTTGGAGATCTCCAAAAGCCACCTGGAGGTGATGCTGGGCAGCCTGCTTTGGGTGTCCCTGCTTGAGCAGAGGTTGGAGCAGGTGGACCAGAGGTGCCTTCCAACCCCAACCATTCTGTGGTTCTGTAATTTTGTGATTTGGTTGGTAGAAGAGTCAGGAAGGTTCCTGCTCCTCACAAACCAGAGAAATGTTATTTACAAAAGAGTAGTGTGGACCTACAAAATTCTCATATGTAGAGATGTGTGGTTCATCTGACGATTCTGATGGAGCAGAGATTACTAGCGTTTGCTTCTCTGAGACTGGAAATTGTAGATAAATGGTAAAGTAAGCTGAGGATGATCAGAGGCTTTGCAGTTTTCTCAAGGTAATTTGTGCAGTCCGACTGTGCAAATTTGTTTGTTCAACAGAAGTCTCTAGTGTCATCAAGTTAGATTTCTTCCCAGCCAATTAAATCATCTGCTACTACTTGCCTTTTTTTTTTTATTTACTCAGAAGTTTTGTTTTATTTTAGCCTAGCCCTGTATTTAGTTTATTTGATAGCTTCTTCATCTAAAATCAGATTTTTCCTACCTCCTCTGCAAACAAACTCAAGAAAAGCATAAGTTTATGGCTGAGTCTGAATGTTTTGTTTTGTTTTGCTTTCTTACAAGATATGTGGAACATAACAGATAATTCTACTTAATTAATCTCCAATGCTATATGAAACTTTAATCTGTGCTTTCATTATTTTTCAAAAATATTGAATTTATTTCTGAATCTACAGTGGTCATTCAAATAACCATCACACACGTCTTTATGATGACAGCAAGCTATACAGCTGCAATTTTTTCATAGTTAAGTGGGAGACATTCTTGAAAAGCAAAGATAAGGTTGTTAGGGGAACATTGCACTTATTAACAGACAACTAGTCCTCCACACATTAAGCAAGTAATTCAGATTGCAAAAGCTTATTAGGTATAAGGAAATATAATGTGCTATCTTGAATTTGTTACCTTGGTAGACTGGTGATACAAGGGGAGCAGATGTTTTAGACACCTAAGACAGAAAACAGGATTGGATGTTAAATATTTATCATTAGAAATGGGACATTGTGGGTGAACATCTACACACACAGTTATAAGCAGTTAACAATGTTAAGATGTGTTTTTACTAATAAAAATTAAGACATGAAACCATATCCCTGTGCATTAGCATTTTGCCAGTTTCACGATGCACATTTTGCAGGATCACAATGCACATAGTGATAACTCTGAGAATATTTGTAGCACTGTTCAGAAGAGAAAACTTTTCATATCTACAAAATTCTAAAAATAAATCCACGTAAATGAAGGAGGGACAATTTATGGCTTTGTCACTAGTCTAGGACTTGGGAGAGCTGACTTTGAGCCTCAGAAGCTGACAGAAGAAGTGCCAGGGACAGAGCCATGGCCCTAGGACCACACAAACATTTGGGCTCCTATACATGCTGTTAGGACAGGGAGCCTCTATCCCAAAGGTGCCCAGGAGAGCCCTAGCTGGAGCTGTCTGAACCAGAGACAGGGACAGAGCTGCCAGCTGAGCAGTGTGGGTGACCAAGTACCCAGTGCTTGAGCCCTGTTTCTGGCTTACTTACAAATGTCCATGCACCCTAATATGTCACAGGCTTCTGATATGACCTTGGACATGCCACAGAGGAGACTGAGGTAGCAACAATTCCACTCTCAAATGGGAATGACAGCACTCTTCCACCACAAGGAACATGGTGGGTTACAAATCACACATAAAATGTGAGAACCGAGATGGGTCGTGTAGGAATAGAAGGTGGCTATACTCTTAGCTTATGTATGTAAGAGATAGCTCAGGTTATCTCCACCACCTTGAGCAAATCTTCCAAATAAGGATCGACTGAAGGTATCGTAAGTTTAAAGAAACACCCTAGAAAATTCAGTATAGATGTAACAGCAATGAGAGATTCTTGTCTCTGAGATGTCGTTTAACAGGACCAAGAAAGGACGTGTGTTCCTGATGAACACAGGCCACAGAGTCCAAAGGCTGTTTCTCCATTGACCAGCCTCCAAAAGCCCTTCCAAATCCTTTTCATTGCCAGCTGATTTCTTCCTGCCCAAATCATAATGCTCTGACTGGCCTGTTGATATAAAAAACACACAAAGTGCTTTTTACAATAGGCAGCAGAGAGAACAGTAAAGAACTAAACCAATAATCTGTTACACTCAGTTTATTTTTTAAATTGCACTGAGTTGTTATGGTGTCCAGAGGACCTATGATCTGGTCTACTATGACCTGACAGGCTGATAACTGCATATAACAGATACTGCTTATGTGTGTCCAATGCTCACAGCAGCTGTCAGTGGTGTATTTATCTCATTCAAGTTCTTGGCAGCAGAACATTAATTCAGGATATGATCAACAGAAAGTCCATAAGCATTCTCACTTTAAAACATGAAAGATCTCAATGTGTTTCATGGGAAAGCATTTCTTCTCTCCCTCTCTTTCTCTCTCTCTCTCTCTCTCCCTTTTTTCCCCTACCAAGTTGCTGCTATATTCTAGTATGTCACTGTTGGTGGCCTTGTCCTGGTTTGTCATGGTGCCACCCCAGCTATTTCATACAGCAGAAATGCTTCTAATCCACAGCCATTTCTTAACATGCAGCAGGATGGACCAAAAGTTGTTCTTTTTTCCTGTTAGGTCTCTTCTTTCCATCAGCATTAACACGTTTGGTAGGCATCAAAGCTATTTCTTGTAACAGTGTATATTTTGTATATTTTATGCCCTTTTCCAGTTGGAATGGCAGCAATAATTACTTGCCCTGAGAGTCCGCAATTAAACTTACCAGGGAGACATTTCACTTTCAGGCTACTGAAATCAGTGAATATGTAAGTATGCCAAGGCCCAACAGTGAAAAAAAGGGAAAATGAATATGAGGCATCTAGCTCTTGCCAAAGGACACGCTAGCATTTCCCAACAAAATAAGCAAATCAAAACCAATGTGCTCCCATCCAAATTTCTGTCTCAAGCAGATTGTTTTTTACAAAAAATACAGACAAGGCTTTGATTTAAAATAAAAAAAAATAAATAAAAGGAATAAAAAATATTTTGTTGATTGTTATTTTTTAACCTCTTCTAATCTTCTAATTGCCACCTTGAACACCCCACACAGGGGGGGTGTTCACCTCAGCCCCTACCAGGTCAGGACTGGGGCTAGGACTTCACCCAGGGCTTTTCCCAGCTCTGTGGCCCTGGGCCCCCCAGCAGCAGCAGCAGAAGGGGCAGTGTCACAGCCCTGGCCTGCTCCATGGAACCATGTCCCCTCCTGTGTACCTGCCTCGTGCTGCATCCCTTCTCCACTACCAGTACTGAGGGTCTGGGGGTGCATTCAGTGCCACTGCCCCACAGGTGTGACAGAGGTGGGTGGCTGGGGTGTTTGTTCCAGTTGCCTGCCACACAGATGGAGGTCCTCGCCTCCATCCTGTCCTCAGGACAGCATCCCATGGGAGGGACCCCATGTGGAGCAGGGGCAGAGAGGGACCCTGAAGGAGTGGAGACGAAGTGTCAGGGACTGACCGCAGCCCCCATTCCCTGTTTCCCTGCACCACACAGGGGGAGGAGGTGGAAGAGGGTGGATGGGGGGAAGGTGGTTTTAGTTTGCTTTTAGTTCTCATTACTCTAGTCTTATCAATAGGCAATAAATTGCATTAATCTCCCCATGTTTAGTCTGTTTTGCCCATGATGGTAACTGGTGAGTGATCTCCCTGTCTTTATCTCAACCAATGAGCCTTCTTTTCATTATATTTTCTCCTCCTCTTTTGGGGGGAGGGGAGTGAGAGAGTGGCATGGTGGAGTTCAGCTGCCCACTCGTGTGAAACCACCACATCACACAGTCGCTGCTGAGGACTGATTATATAGTCTCATCCCTCTTCCCCTGCCCCAGGCTCTCCAGTGCTTCAGGGTCTCCTACGCCTACTGTAGGTGGCACTGCTTGAGCAGGGAGGTTGGCCTAGATGACCTCCAGGGATCCTTTCCAACCCCAACCACTCTATGACTCGATTACGTCTCCCATGCTCCAGACCTTTCTTTCATCCTCACCCATCCAATTGCATGTAATGGGTTGGAAAGTCATGAATTCCTGACATCTATTTATAATCTCATCCTAAGAAATTCACTGTGGTTTTGCTTTTGGATATTTTTTTTTTCTCTTTAAAAGCATTGCGAACAATAATAAGCCACTGTTAGCTGAAGGGAGGAAAGAAAAAGTCTGAAATGTCACAGGAAAGTAACTTGACATTTCCTAAGAGATTTGTGAGCACTTTTAACACAAGCCAAGAAATGACTGAGGCTAGAGACACATAAACAACTCTCTTTGCAGTGAGGTCAAGACTCAGTGCTCAAAAACTTGAGCAACATTTCCTCCCCAGCACGAAAAGCATAGCCCAGACCCACAAACAGATGCATCTAAATCCTCTTCCACCCTTCACCTAGAGGCCAGGGCCTTTGCAGATTGTGTGGAAGAGACCTAAGAAGTGTTTGTCTCATGTTGACGGCTGTGTACTCTTGTTCCTTTCCGCAAAGCCGGCAGATGAGCTGTTTGCCGCCCCTGGCAGCGCCGTGCCCGGCAGAGCCCCACAGCAGCCACACGTGGCATGGCCGCTGGTCGCCCACGGCCGGGTGCTGGCCAGGGTGCTGAAGCACGGCAGCCCTCGGACGGCCATGGGAATCATGGAACGGTTGAGATTGGAAGGGACCTCTGGAGATCATCTCATCCAACCCCCTGCCAAGCAGGATCACCTAGAGCATGTTACGCAGGATGGAATCCAGGTGGGTTTTGAGTATCTCCAGAGACAGAGACTCCACAACCTCTCTGGGTGTGCTCCTGCCCTGCCACCAACTTGCTGGTTAATCACAGTTTTTTTAAAATTATTATTATTATTATTTATTTCAATGTTTTCTGTCAATGTAGAGCATGGCCAGTTCAAACAGCCCTCCTTTCTGTTAATGAGGGTCTAGTTCTGTCGAGGAGCCCAGAGCAAAAGTGTGGGGTGAAAGAGAATCTGTGTGGCTCATGTCTTGAGCAAAGGTCTTTTCCAGTCAGAAGTATACCCATATTTAGAAGGTTCTGTCCCAGTCCT
>NC_048893.1:196806462-196857504 GCF_011077185.1 Oxyura jamaicensis | reverse complement strand
ACAGGACAGGAAGACAGGAATACTAAGAGTTTCGTGTATAGGACAGAAAGGAAGAAATGGTAATAAAGTTGTAGGGTTACTTATTTTTTGTTTGTTTGTTTGTTTGTTTTGTTTTCCCAAGATAGACACTAGTGCTTGCAATGTAAAATTAACTTCTATTGTTTTTGTCATGGTGAGGTCTTCTCAAGGGAAAGTGTATGCGTGACAGGGAGCTGTGTCAGACATCAGTGGAGTTCTTGGTATTTACATTTAGTCTTACTATGCAGAAGTTATGTTAGAAAAACAGCAAGCAAAAAAAGTGGTGCTCTCTTTCTCTCCAGAAACATAAAGAAATAACCATTAATTTGCCTCATTTTGTAAAATTATGAGGCATGCTTCCTTGTAAAATGAGTCCAGTTTTCTCTCACTGAGCTTCCATTTGTCTTCTTTATTTTCAGGAGCTAAAAAGGGAAAGAAATTTTGATTTACTGTCTCACATCACACAATATTAGGCCTGTTAAAGAGCAGTTCTAATGAGATAAAAACATTCAGCTGGCTAGACTATAGCCATGCTTAAGTGTCGCCAGTGTGGTCTAAGTGAAATAAAATGCCTCACTCACACCAAAGCCTGGCATTGTGTCACTTCTTCCCTTGTATACCAAGTCAATAACAAGAAAAAGTTGAACTTAGCATATTGTAATACTACTCTGTTGATCTCAATGTGGGACTTAGCATTTACTTAAGATAGTAGAGTAAGGTCACATATGTTTTACAGCCCATGTAGGTTTGCCAAGGGTAAACCATTTCTAACTTCTAAGACGACACACCTACGGTCTGTGGATGAAGAAGGAGTGATAGATGTCTACCTCAACCTTAACAAGGCCTTAGGCACAATATGCTACAGCATCCTTGTTTTCAAGCCAGGTTATTAAGCTCTGACTAGATGGATTTCTACGTTAGGCTGAAAAGCTAGCTGGGCTGTCAGTCTCAAAGGGTTCTGATTAGGATTTGTACCCTTCCTGGAAGCAAGTGGAGTTAGTCAGATATTTGTCCTGCCCTTTTTAATATCGCTATCAATGACCTGGAAGAGGAGATAAAACACACCTCATCAAATTTACAAGTGGCACTAACTGAGAAAATGTGAGGAAGAGCAGCTGGTACACCTATGGGCTGTGCAGCTGTTAACAAGGACATGGACAGGCTGGAGGAATGGGTTGACCAGAGCCTTACAAAATTCAGCAAAGACTGATAGAAAGTCCTCTGCTTGGAAATGAAGAAAGGAAATATATTACTGCAAGAAAAATGTTTTATATGAGTTTTGACAATTTGGGCAATCATAGAAGTATCTAATTATCTTCTGCAACAAGGTACTTTAAAAAATTCTAGTTTACAGGGCTGGATGTTCAGTGAAAAACTGCAAACAGTCTCACTCTCTACACCAAACAGTCTGCCTCATGCATTGAATTTCATTCTACTGATTGGTTTCTGCTCAGAAATCAAATTAATTTTCCAGGAGTACAGAAACGCACAAATTCTCAGAACACAGTTGGAACTTCTGGAGACTGTTTGATGTTATTTTTCTTTACTGTACAAATGGTCCTGAGATCTGGCTGTGCGAAGTAGTCAGCATTCTGACCCTAGTCCAGCAAAGCATGTAAGTAAATGCTTAACTTCAACCTTAGATTTCAGTGCTTTGCTGGATCAGGGCCAGGGAAACTACTATGCTGAAAATTCCTGCCAAAGTGTTTTTTTTTTTTTTTCTAAACAAAAGAGACAGATGTTTCAATGGCTCTCTTTGTCTTCCTTTTTAACTTCATTTTAAAAAATAGATAGATTATATATAGATAATAAAATAAATTGTATTTATTTTTCTGATACACACCAGCATTACACTGTTGTAAGTAAAGGCTATAAGTGATCATGTTCACACACCTGTATAAGTTTAGCTCATAGTTGCATTAAAGTCAAGCTTGTAGTAGATTTCCTCCATCTCTATATGTGTATATAAATTATAATTATGCTCCTAGACTGTGTACCTGAATACCTCATCTTTGTGCAGTGCAGGTATATATTGTTGAGTTGCAAAGAGCAGGAATTCAAGTGCTTTCTGAAGGCACACAGCTGCTCTCGCAGCACTTGAACACAACGACCTTACTCTGGGAGCCAGCATTGCCAAAGAAATACTGCACAAACTGACACTCATTTGTTCTTGGAATTTACAGCCAAACACCACTAGATGTCCTCTGCTGCCAACCCTGCTCTTTCATATACAGCTAATGTATTGCTCCCATACCCTCTCTTTACAATGATACTCCCTGCATGGAAAAGCACATTACTACCAGGTTATTTTTGTTAGAAGTGTGATTGCAGTATGTCCTGAACACTTGTTCAGAAGAATTGGAGGTTTTCTGCTTTCCTTTCCTTCTTCTACTTCACCTTCCTATCCACAGTCACCACCTCCCTTTGGGGACATGGGAAATAAATAGCTGGAAGGTCTGAGCTTTGGCTCTGCACCAGCAGATGACTGACCAAGATCCAATTATTGGAGAGCTCTTCCTTTTCTTCCCAAACTCAAGCTCTCCATGTTGATCATCATGTCTTAGCTTTATACCTACAAAATCATTTGGTATTTGTGTGTTTGTGCTGGATCTTGGAAAAGAGATGAACCACGGCTGCCGTGAACCAAGCCTTTCCACATGTTTACAGCATGTGGAAAAAGGGACAGGACATTTGGGAGGAATATAGGGACACTGTCAGAGTATGCAGGGATGTGACAAGGAAGGCCAAGGCCCATTTTGAATTAAATCTGGCAAGGATTGTCAAGGACAACAAGAAGGGCTTCTTCAAATACATCAGTAGAAAAAGGAAGATTGGGAAAAATGTCGTCCCACTGCTGAATGGGGTGGGTGCCCTGGTGAAAAAAGATATGGAAAAGGCAGATTTGCCTTTTTTTGCTTCAGTCTTTACTGCTAAGAGCAGCCCTCAGGAATCTCAGACCCTGGAGATGAGAAAGGAGGACTTTCCCTTGGTCAAAGAGGATAGGGTCAGAGATCGTCTAAGCACACAGTGATCCTGCTTGGCAGGGGGTTGGACTAGATGATCTTCAGAGGTCCTTTCCAGCCTCGGCCATTCTGTGATCCTGTGGTTCTGTAATGGTTCTAAGATGAGAGCAAAAGTTGTGACATGAGCTCGCAGTCTGTATGATAATGAAATCCATGCACATGGAATCCATGCTTACGGTGGGTGGGGAGGGAACAGACATATTGTATAAAATAGCTGCTTAGGTACAGCTCAGCAGAGAGGCCTAGAAAGCTGTATGTGCACAGGGAGAGTGCTTGTGTTTATACAGAATAATGTATTACTAATGGAAATAAAAAGATTTCCCAAGTGACAAGCAGGTTTTTTGTCTACAAAATTCTAGGAATGCACATTGTGGGTGACAGTCTGGGGACATCTTGTGTCTTATACCACCTGCTGGGTGCATTGGTTGAGGCTTTCACTGGAGAGGGAGATTACATCTCATGACTGTTTTCATTGAAAGTGCTGTGCTCAAAGCACCATCACAGAAAAGTTTCTCTGTGTTAATGTTTGGAAAAAATCTGTTATTTCAGGTGAGAGAAGTGAGAAGCTTTTCCCAAAAGGAAAACATCTCTCACTCAAACATTCAGGCATTGAATTCTTTATACATAAACTGGTGAAAGACTTTTCATTAGCTGATTTTTAAGTAAAGGGTCTTTACTTAGTTCAGCATTAATTATGGATTACTTGGGCCTTCAGTTTGGCAAGCCTAGTTTTGCTTGATGAAGCAAGTGAAGTCATATTTTATAAATTTTTCCCCTGCCCACATATTTTTACTATCTTAGTAAATCAATTGGAAAATGGAACTCAAAACTTACTTTCTACCATTTTGTGCCTTGAGTGTTTATTTTTTACAACATTATACTTATTGTTTGTACTGTGCTTGTGCCTAAATAATCTTAATCTATTGTGCGAGGCATTATGGAATACCTAGCTAAAAGATACTGTTTCTAGTCCAAATAGTTTGCTACCTTGCCATGAAATCATAAGCAGTTAGGATGTTGCCATTGACTTGTCCCAGATCAAGACATCTTAACATGCCTTCCACAAGCCAAAATAAAAGCAGCTTTACTACTTGATAATTAAGGGACCATTTTCTCGTGCTTTGTAGTAACTCCTTGAATGCCTCCTTAGCTACCACTGTGTCATACACACCAGTTATATGCCTGAAGCTCCAATGCTTGTTCATAGTATAGCTTGTTCAATGTATGTTCATAGCCATGGCTGAGGGACAGCAGGTAATTACAGCAAGTAATGGGGAGTTTGAGTTGACCTGGAAGCAGATAAAGTCTGAGAGATCAACCTGAATTATCAAAATGGTATGTTGTTATCATCTGCATTTGCAGAAGGTGTAAATGAGCTAGAATGATGCACTGGAATGTGGAGTACAGGCTGGAATTTTTCAGTCCTCCCTTCCACCTCATATCTAGAGCTGGTAGATTCCCAAGATTTCTTTTCTTTGGTTTGTTTATTTGTGTTTTTCTTTCCTCTCTCTTATTCTGTCACTGACAGCATAATTTTGATATTGGCAATGAGTTCTCTGTGGTTTGTTTTTATTGTTTTTGTTTTGTTTGTTTTATTTTTTCTTGATGCCTCACTTTATATCTGTTCATGTTGTCTCACTTTACCTTTAGCCTTCTCAAGTCATGCAAGAGCTCATTTAATCTCACTAAAATCAGTGATGTTGCATCCCCTCTTGACATTACTTTGGTGTTTGTCACCTCCTGCTAAATCAGGGGTAGAAGCACCTGGCTCACTACAGGCACATTCCTGCAGCCACGGGATGGATGCACAAACTGCCATGGCTAGTTACACACATGGTTTTGGCACCTGGCTTCAGTCACCTTGTGCTTAATACTTTTCTCCATGAAGCTGCCTGCCCTTTCAGGCACAGTCCAACTTGTATGCATGCCCTTACATCAGCAGCTATTAAAGTCAGCTGAACTGATAGATTTTCTCTGGCTCAGAAAACAATGCAGAAAGAAAAGAGGTTGCTGCCTGCAGCAACGCTGGGACAAGTCCCTTGAAGCAATGGTTTCTGCTTTGCCTTGGCTGTTTCAGAAAGGAAAACATTACTATGTCACTACCAGCCCCTTGGTGGCCACATGGAGATCAGAGCTGAGGATTTCTTTCCTACAGTTCCTCATCATACAGCCTAAATCTTGTTTTGTAAACATCAGGCTTAAGAAATACCAATCTAATGCTAAGAAATAACAATGATCATTCTAAGTGGATGGATTATTAATATTGACTGAATATTTTAAGAAAGGAAGCACTGAGGGTTCTTTAACGATTCACATAGACTTGCAAACAGCTGCATCACCTTTCTAATGTGCTCTGTGTAGCGAAGGGCAAAACCTCAATAAAAGGCGTAATAATAAAGTAAAATGTGTCCTGGCAGAACCATTCATTTCAGGGTATTCTTTTGGACTTAAACAGGGCTTCTAAGATACGTATTCAAATCATTACACATTAGAATAGAACAGAACAGAACAGAATAGAACAGAACAGAATGGAATAGTTCAGTTGTAAAGGACCTTCAAAAATCATAGGGTCTGCTTTACTCAGGAAGCCAAGTGTGAGATTCTCCTAAGAAAATTCCTGAAAAAACTAGTGGCCTAAATTCTTACCATATGAGTTGTCAATGAGAATCCTGAGCCACTTCCACTTGTGATTAAATCTGGGATCATAAATGAGTTGTGACTAAGTTCATTGTGCAGCTCTCTGTGCAAATACTCTATACAACTACAGACCTGGAAATGGTCTTTTTAAACCCAACTTTCCACCCTCAAAACATCAAGATAAAGGATGTGATCAACTTGCTAGCAGATCTCTAACTCAGTTGCTCCTTGTGTATCCATCTAAAGAAGGCTAACTGCTCAGTCCGGATCTCCTTTTCTGAAAGAGCTCAACATAATCAGGTGAGTTAAGAGGCAATCCCCCTCAGAAAGTCACATTAGCTCCTTTGCCTCTTTACTGAGTATGGTTGGAAAATGTAATGGGACAGGAGATTCAGACTAACATTATGGCACAACCATTGGATTAAAAGTTCCCCTCTTTGTCCTTTATTGCCTCATAATTTAAAACTCAGTGGTGAAGACAGAACTTGTAGGCTGGATCCATCTCATACTGAATTCAGCTTCATTCTTTCTGTAGATTTTAATGAAGGTCATATCAGGTCCTGATGGTATAAATATTCAACCTCCCGGGCTGTTCCATGCTCTCAAGATTTTTATTTTTTTTTCTTGCTTACCACGGAAAAACTAATCTGCTGAAGTACATATGAAATATGAAATGCTGCCAGGTAGAAAAGGAATGCTAATAACTGTTCTGAGGGCACTAGCCTGAATGATACACAAATTGCAATTATCATATTCTCTTGGCACATGCCTTCATACCTTAAAAACTGAGCTAGAAAAAAAAATGTCCTCATAGTTTGTCTAATTATCATTTACATACCCTTCTTCTCTAATCAGTGATTGTATATTAGGTAGATAAAAAGCTTGTCCCCATGCCAACCCACTTAGAAAGCCCTTGGACAGGAAATACAGCCAGTGAGGGACAGAAGTTCATGAGAAAGGGTTTCCAACATTTATCCAGCTGACAGGAAACTACAGTTACCGCAAAGGATTTCTTGACGTTTTCACTCCAAAACATAGGTCAACAGTCAGACACTCGGCTCATGACTCAGGCAAGAAAGATGTCAAACATCTGGTCCAAATCTATGCTATGAACATGCTATAAAGAGTTTCATGACCTTAACCTAAAGGCTCATCGGATTTACTTCTAAGGACGATAACTTTTGTTTGAAGAACAACAGTGTAGGAGCTTTCTGTGGTATTCTAGTTGCTGGGACTGAAGCAGTAATTCTGCTATCAACAGCAAACGTAGGAGTATTAGAATATATTTCTGTTTTGCATTACTTGAAAATAGAAAAATAGTCTTTATTTTTCCATTCATTCCATTGCATTAGGGTTTATTGTCTTCATTTTCTTGAAGTTTTGAATAAATAATGACAATCAAATAGTAGCAACAACAACAACTGCATAGAAGCTGAAGCTTGTAGGAGGACTTTCATTTACATGGTAGGTGTTCACTTTGCTCACAATCACTGTAACAGTAATCTAGTTCACAAACACATTTCACATGACATTTATTTTTTTTTTATAAACCCTGCTTCAAGTGATGAAATATTCATTGTTGTTTTGCAAGTAGAAGAATAAAAAGCATACCTGAAAACAGAAGCAATATTTGCTGTGCTAGAGAGCAGACCCAATTCTCTTCTGAGAACATCTGTATAAGAACAGGGCCCAGCACTGAGGCAGGATCCTTAATGCTCCCTCAATCCTGAAACATCTTTTAAGTAGAGAATAGCCTGAAATGCAGATATGATCACGCAGTCACAGACCAGTCAGTGTCAGCATCAGAACTAGATATCGGAAGATAATCATGGAAGTCCATAGAAATGGATATAGAACTGACACAGTGAAACCACGTTAGCATGAGGCTCTGAAAATAGCTTTGCAACTATTCAGCTTGTTGATATTTGTCTAGCTGAGAACACAGAAATGCAAGCTCACATCTGCCGTATGTGTCTGTGTGACATATCCGTAAATCCCAGCCTCATGTCTAACTGTTTAACAAGTTATGGACATCATTCCTCTACATCCCTCACACACCAAGGCAAAGGAATGCAGGGGAGCAATTTTGGTTTGCTCCCTATGCTCAGGGCTGATTCTCATCTACAGAACTGTGATTCTGAGGCATCTGGAGGAACAGCGCTGCCACTTCGGAAAGGACCTGTAAATCTGCCTGACCATGATCAGTGCCTATCTCTCTTTTTGTGGCTGTGCAGGATAGGAACAGACAGTTGTAGTGGGCACTGGGATCCAGGGGCTGTGTGATTTTTGACTTCTGATGCATTCTTTTATGCATAATCAACTATTTGTTTATCAACTGTTAATCAACTTGTTAATTTGTTTAATTTGTTAATTAATTTGTTAATAATCAATTTGTTAATCAACTGTTTGATAACAGATTCTTAATTCCTGGAAGAAATACTTGTAAAATATCTGTAGGTAGTGCTTTTCAGGCCATTCCTGTAGCCACCCCGTGAGCCTTTCTTTATGCAACATGGCTTTGTTTTGATTTTTGTAGGTTTTAGCCATATCTCTTCAAGCAAATTCATTTCTTTCCCCTTGTTTCTGCTTCTCAGTGAAACCCCTTCCATGGTGGGGCTTGTCAATGGTTTTCCCTGTCCTGGTGAGAGAAGTGCCTTTCTTACATTAGTTACCCTTAATTTCCTTCACAAATCAGAGCAGAGCTGAAGTCTGGGGGGGAAGCGTTCATTCAGCAGCAGGCTTTGTGCTGGTTAGAATATAGCATTTAATGCAAACATAAATGTAAATAGGGCAGACTCAGGAATTTGTTTTCAATGCATATATTGTTCAAGATGAAAATATTCCCATGGGAACCAGGGCATCAGCTGTTTCCAGCCTGACAGGGAAATGCAATTTGGATGAGAACAGGTGGAATTCTTCCCAGCGTGAGTCATTTTTTCTTTGGCTCCCCTTACTAACATTGGTACAGATCCGAATGCAACACACACTATTCCTTTTAGTTCTTTGTTTTGCTCTGAACCCAGTCAACTGGGCAACATGCAGGATGACTAAGCTGGCAGACAGGACAGTATTTTTCAAGGCTGTTGATTTTGGCTGAAAATGAACTACCTTAGCTTTGTCTCTTTGCTCTAATAAAATACAGATGGATAACTTGGGCTGCAGATAATGTTTTGTTTTGTTTTGTTTTTCTCAAGAAAAGAAGAAAAACTCCACACATCTATCCATTATGAGTGCTGTTCCTACAGATTAGAAGAAGGAAAACAAAAATATAAAGTAGAAACAATATTATTCAATCTTTCCTAAATTGTCAAAATCTGATAAAAACTTGAAAGTCAGATTAAGATCTGGCTTCACTAAACATCATGAGTGTCTGCATGTGATTTTTCAATTCAGGTGAATTCCAGGTCCTGGAGAGGCTGACAAACCCTGCATGGAGAAACAGATTAAAGAAATTAAGCATATCATGCTCCTTTGTTGTCTTCTTCGCTGTTCCCTTAATATCTTCTGCCAAGGCCCCATCAGTAATAGGCTGAAGCTGGGAACTGTATAGATGTCATAGCATAGTACAAATGAGATTTAATGAAAAATATCTAACACAGCAAGACAGCCCAACTACTAGGGCCAGCAGTCTCTCTTCAGTTGACTAGCTTGAGTTTAGCCCCATAAGAAGCTTGTTTCTGTACTGATTTTTCAAGCATTGAGATTCATCCCAGGAGAGAGAAGCAAGGAATATCATATATTCAAGTACTTGTGAGGCAAACATAGGGAGGAGAGCTGCAGCATGAAGCTCCTTGTGCTTGTGGTTTCTGCATCTGACTCCTGCTGGCTTCCTCCCTTCCCTGCTCCCTCCCCTGAGGTATCTGAAACATGACAGAGCAGAGGCCCGGAGTCTTCTTATGAAAATAATTTTCTCCAGATTTTGAAGGGAAGTAGCATGTGAATGGTGAAAGCCCAGAATGCTTATAAAGTGAAGGTCCTTTATTTTTTTCCTGGTGCAGAGTAGCAGGAAGCATTGGTAAATAGCACATCTTTTACTAGATGCTCCAAGAGCAGAGCAAGTGCTTTTAAGGAATCTGCCCTGACAGCAGCTTTTTTACAGAAATGATCTTCCCATTAAGAAGGAGTTTCCATCTGCTCTGTGTGATCTGCAGTGCAGAGCCTTGAGGCTGTTGTTGCAGTCAAGGTTCCCCTCTGCTTTGAAAGGTGTTTGTTTTGCCTGGATGAATGATTGGAAACATTTGTGAACTGTGAGTATTTTCACAGGGTAAGATAAACATTTCCTGGCCAGCCTCAAATATACCCCATGGTTAAGGTGAACTCTGAATCAAAAAATCCCCTGGTCTGCAAGCTCTGAGAATGGAGAAAAAAAGTTCTTTTGTCCCAGTTCTATAGGTGGCAGACAGGTGCAGACTTCGAAAAACTGACCCAAAATTACACACCTATGCACAACTTGTAGGCTGCCACGGACTTTTGTAGGCTGCCTCATATTCAAGTACACCTGCGGCACGCTCCAACCTATCTGAGAGGTTATATGTCAACAAACCCATGTTTGGGTTTGTTGGCATATAGCAAACACTCACCCCATATGGGCAGCAGATGGGGAAATTGCTGGGTGTGCTGTACTTACAGCTGGCGTTATACCTGCCTGTGAACTGTTGCACAGACGTGCCTGTGACAGAACTTGAACCTAATTCCCACCACAGAGCATCCCTATATGAGCATCCTTCATATTCTTATAGACAGCATGAGTAGGTGTATAGGTCACGACCCATATTTGAAGGGGAAAGGAGTTTTATCCAACTACTAAAATGTTCAGAGTTTCACCAAAGTTCCAATTTCTCATCAGGATGAAACCAACACCTTCAAAGCTGGAACAGAAATAAATAAAAGCAGCTGCCATGGAAAGCCTTGAACTCTCCGGGCCTGTTACTGTGCATGTGGGAAATCTATATTTCAAAAATAAATGGGGAAAATATATATTTATGTGTATAGAATTGTATATATTAACACAAATCTTCTTCCAAACACAGTTGAACTTACAGATGAAGGATGCTGATATCTCAACCCAAGTTGTTTTAACAGAAAATGACATCTCTGGATACAAATGTTCTCTCTGAACTTTTTCCCTCTTTCCAGAATAAGTACACAGGCATATAAACCTCTGGTGAAACTCTGTAAAAGTTGTTGTGGCTTAACCCAGATGGCAGCTAAACACCACACAGCCATTCACTCACCCTCCCCCACAGTGGGATGGAGAGAGAATCAGAAAAAAAGTAAAAGTTTGTGGGTTGAGATGAAGACAGTTTATTAGGACAGAAAAGAAAGGAAAAAAAAATCATAATAATGATAATAGTACTGCTAATAATAATGTGTACAAAACAAGTGATGCACAATGCAATTGCTCACCAGCCGCTGACCGATGCCCAGCCCAACCCCGAGCAGCCGGCCCCCCACCCCGGCTAGCCACCCCTATATATTGTTCAGCATGACGCCAGATGGTATGGAATACCCCTGTGGCCAGTTTGGGTCAGCTGTCCTGGGTCTGTCCCCTCCCAGCTCTTGCTGCACCCCCAGCCTGCCCGCTGGCAGGACAGAGCGAGGAGCTGAAAAGTCCTTGGCTTGGTGTAAGCACTGTTCTGCAGCAATTAAAACATCAGCGTGTTATCAACATTAGTCTCATCCTAAATCCAAAACACAGCACCATACCAACTGCTATGAGGAAAATTAACTTTATCCTAGCCAAAACCGGGACAAAATTACATCAGAGGATAAATTTTGTCCCATGCTCTTCCATATTAACAGCTTTCTTCCAACAGTGTTGGTTTCTCATAAAAGCTGAACGGTAGAAACACCTGTTACAGTGATCACTCCGTGTGCTTCCGTACTGCAATGAATTTCTAAAGGCTGGCATTAGGGGGATTGCTCTGAGTACAATGCATCTTGAACTGAGTTTGACAGTCCTTGCAACTTGTGTGTGATTATTGTGGAAAATCCAGCATAAGCTGGAAATACAACAAAATTAATAAATAATAAAAAAAAAACATACTTATAATGGAAGAGAGCTACAGACTCTGTCAAAAGTTCTGATTTCACATTTCTACTGCAGCCAGCTGTATAGCACCACTGCCAGAACCACCTGGAAAGAAGGCTTCTGTCCAGCCTCATCTGTGGTCATGGTTGCATGGGGCAACTGAGACCTTTGGGTAATGAAAAGACTACCCATTAGTGTTGGGGTGTGGTTTAAAACCTCTGCTCCTGCTTTCCTTCTGTGTCACCCAGCTCTGTCCTTCATCTCTGACCTTGGCTATTTCATTAAATTAAGAAGCTCCCAAGAACAACATACATCATATTTATGTCAAACCTTGCCTGTTCTTCCCTTGGCAAGGCTTGTTCCATCTCAGCAGCCCTAACAAAGCATCTTGAGCATGATCTGCCAGGTTGTTTTTTGCTCACGAGCAGTAATGTTCAAATATTACTTCTAACTCTTATGCTTGCAGTGAGTGAAGTCAATCCATGTTACATTAGGCTGTAAGGCAGACCCTCCAGGTATTCACATCCTTGTGTCAAGTGGCCCTCACCACATATTAAATGGCTTTATCTTTGCAAAACGCTCCTAGAGCTCATTTTGTATGCAGTTCTGCTTTTCATAAATTGCAGGGATGTTTTATTTGGGCTGCACTTTTATGTTTCTGAACACCACTGTAAATAGCCTGGCTCTTTGCAGCCTCCCTTCGGGTACTTATAGACATTGATAAGATCCCCCCGAGCCTTCTCATCTCCAGGCTGAACAGAACCATCTCTTTCAGCTTCTCCTCACAGGAGAGGTACTCCAGTCCCTTGATTATCCACTGGACTCTCTCCAGTATGTCCATGTCTCTCTTGTACAGGGGGCCCAGCCCTGGACACAATACTCCAGCTGTATCTCACCAGTGCTGAGTAGAGAGGAAGGATCACCTCTCCTGATCTGCTGCTGATACTTTGCCTCATGCAGCCAAGAATACCATTAGCCTTCATTGTGGAAAGGGCACATTGCTGACTCATATTCAACTTCATGTTCATAAGGACTCTCAGGTCCATTTCTGTAGAGCTTCTTTTCAGCTGTGTGGCCCCCAGCATGTCTTGGTATCTGGAGTTGTTCCTACCCAGGTGCAGGACTTCACATTTTCCTGTGTTGAACTTCATGAGGTTCCTGCCAGCTCATTTCTCCAGCCTGTCCAGGTCCCTCTGAATAGCAGCACAATCCTCTGGCATGTCAGCTACTTCCCCAGTTTTCTGTCATCTCCAAATTTGCTGAGGGTACACTGCCCCATCATTCAGATCATTAGTAAAAATGGTAAACAGGACTAGACCCATATTGACACCTAGGGTATGCTACTAGTTACTGGCCTCCAACTAGACTTTGTACCACTGACCATGCTCTGGACCTCCCCATTCACCTCAACCAACTTCAAATGCTGATGATCTACAATGTTTTGTGTTCTGCATCAGGAATAAAATGGACATCTTCTGGAGTGTGTAATAAAAGATGTGAGACAGATCATCAGAACAATCAATAGTCCTGGGACAAGGGTACTTTCCTCAGAGTGGAAGGAACAACTTAGATTCAGACTCTTGGTCTGCCTCTGGCAGCGTTGGGACTTTCAAGACACACTTCACATCACAAATTAATGGTTTCATCAATCTGTTCTTCTGGGTCAAAAGACACTCAGTTTTGACCAAAAAAACCCTGTTGAGGTTGAGAAGAAGTTTAGCAAAATTTTTGAAAGGTTTTCTGAATTTGGTCACACAAACACACACAAATGTTCATACAAGCAGCTTTATCCAGTCCTCAGATTAAAAGCCACTGGGTAATTGTTGACATGTCTGAGCTCTGTCCTTAGCTACTGACTAAATAAATCTTTGTTTTTCTCACTTTATGTCCTCAGCTTGGGAAATGAAATCCAATTTTCTAAACCATCTGTTAAACAAGCTAAATGTTAGCAACAGAAACATACATCTGATTTCCAGGAAGAATATAAGCTGTTATGCGATTGTATTTTCTGTGTTGAATCAGAGGGCACCTGCACCTTCAAACAAGTGGCCCTCCTCATCCTTAGTGATATTTGGCACTGAGTCTTGACACATTTTTGCAGTCTGCAAATAGCACAGGGACTCAAGACTGAAAATGATAAAAATCCACGAGAGGCCTGGCTGCCCACACACATGTACAATACCCCGTGGAGTATGAGAACATTACTTACATGCTGTACTTTCCATTATGTTTTCTTAGTGTTAGGATCTGCTGCCTTCTAAATTTCATGATTCATTTCTGGAGATGTAAGGTTATGCTGTTTTAGTTATATTGTCATAAAAGGAATAAACACAGTCCACATGTAAAAATCATTCCTTCCCAAACATCTTTCTCAGTATTCCTGTAGACAGGTATGTTTAACATCATCAGTGGCCAGAAGTCTGTTTTTTAAATCTATTCTTAAAGCTTCATCTAACATAAATGAGGAAAATTGACTATTAGGATTCATATGTAAAAAGAAAGAAACACAGGTATATTTATGTAGCAAAGTTCAGCAGACTTCCATTTTAACTGTCAAGCACTCTGTCTAGAAGGAACCCTTTGCGGAGGGCTTCCTGTCTGCAAGATTTAATTGTAGACGCCTGGCAAATTATTCCCAAAGTGGAATGCAGCAAGTTCTGTTCATTTCTCACATCTCTTTAATGCTGACTTCCTTGTGTTTGCCATGTGAAGTCATCCAGATACATTTGCTCACTCTCTTGATTTCACACAAAGATACTGACCTGGCATCCTGGCACCTACGTGGGACACACATCCACTAGTGCTTCTGAATCAGAGGAGCTTGCTATATTCTCTCTCAGATTACTGATGTTGATCTGAGATTGTCCTACTGTACCAGGTACTGCACAGACAAATGAAAAGACAGACTGTCTTATAAGATGTGGTGGAGTGATGCTAAGAGGTGCAGAGAGACTGAACAATTGGCCAACGGTCACCCTTTAACAGAAGACTGTGTTCAGTTCTTTCTCTGTCTACCGTAACTCCTGGCAAAATGCCATTAATGAAGGCACAAATTATGGAAGCTGATTGTAGTCTGTACTTGCATCGTGAAATGACAATCTTGTCTCTGTTTCATTCCACAGCTCCTGTTCTTGAATGCCTAATCATGGTGAACCATAACAGCCAGTCCAATTAGTGACGCTTGGAGGGAAAATGAAAATGTTTCATTTCATGAAGTTGTCATCAGAAATGATGTATGCAGTTAGAATAGCTATTAGGATGCCCAGAGGCTTATGCTGGGAGGCTCCCTGCTGTGTGCTCCCTGTGCTGACTGACTTCAGTTTTCTGAACATGTGTGTGATAACTGAACGGGCACAGGAACTTCTGAAACAACAGGAGGATAAGGATGAGTGATATTCAGGCCTGTCAAGCACTGCCTATGTAATGCTCATCTTCTATTGCAATCATTATTCCTGGGTGCTAATTCTGCCTGATGATAGACAATGGAGGCTAAATTCACCCATGATGTAACTCTGCCAAAGGCCAGCAAGCTCTGCCACCCAAGGATTAGTCCCTCCTAAATATTTTTCAGAGTGTTGGCTGTGCTGCAGTTGATGTGTTAACAACTCTTGACATACACTGCAGGAGCATCTTTGCAAAGCAAGTTACAGGGAATCTGTCAAATAGCTCAATTACTGCTAATTTACATTACTGGGATGTGTTATCCATCTCCCACATGCCATCTTGAAAACGGATGCCCAAAAACTTTAATAATGAAGTAGATCATAATGGGAAGTGACTGACAATCCCAGCTCCGGTGATGGAAAAGGAAATAGATGGGTGGGCTGGAGGCAGGAGAGAGCAGGAGACGTGGGGGGCTTGAAAGCATGGCACCGGCTGCTTCAGACACAGAGTAAAGGTTTGAGCCAGCTCTTTCCTCACAGACACAGTCTGGATGAAGTCTCTAGTATAAGCCTGTTCGAATAATTAGTGATGAACACCATCATAAAAAGGACTGAATACACCTCGTAGCATAACACATTTAAGGACTGAGAAGAAAGTCCATTCTCTGTGCAACACCTGATTTATGATCGGGGGGGGGGAGGGGGAACTGCAGAAACTATTTGACACTTCCCTTTGTTAAAAAGTGGAACTAAAAAAAAGGGACTGGGGAAATTAATTCTGACAAAGTGTACACAGAAAGGGAAAGCATTTGAGACTGTATTAAGAATATTTATACAACATTGTAAACGACACAATAAATTTAACCTGAAATATGGGGTACAACTCTGGTTGCTTGCGCTAAGGTAACACTAAATTTTCCTGGAGGATGTGCAGAGATTGTAAATGGAGACACCTGCGGAATATAAAAACACAGTTTTCTGACAGATTTTGTCTTATGAATCCACCTCTGCAGGCCAAAGTACACTTGCAATTGCCGGCTCCTGGTGCACTGCCAGGACAGCCCGTGGGCCTAGTGGCACCCCCCGCGGAGGCCGGGTACAGCCGGGCATAATTTACACCTTCCTCGTGTGGTTTTGTCAGGATTGTGTGGTTTCTGGATGCTGACAAGAGAAAAGAACGGTTTCAGAGCGCTGGGACAAAATGGCTTCTGTGGGCCAGCCGTGACACCTAGCGGCCACACACTCAAGGGCCTGGGCAGCAAGGAGCTGCGGCCCTTGGATACCGTCAGGCCGGCCTTCGGCCCCCGCTAGGCATGGCAAAGGGCACTGGGTTTCGGTGGGAGCATCAGAAGATATTCCCAAAGTATCTCCATGTATTTATGGAAGATTTTGCTCTGCTCAGCTTCCTGTGGAATTTCCTTCTGAGGGATTCCATCTCGCTGTCTTAGCCACGTGTTGAAGGCCACTCTTGCCTTTGTGCATGCAAGGCCCCATGGCCTTTGTCTCACCTATAAAGGGGCTAAAATTTCGTGCTCAGACTGTCCAAGCAGGCTTCCTTGGGGCATCCTGCCTGGCTCCCACCTCCTGCATTAGGGTTTGGAGAAAGGACGTTCTCTCCAGAGCTAGCTGTGCTCCTTTCCAGTGTCTTAACTGTCTTATTGTATTTCTATTTGAAATATAAATATTGTATTTATTAAAGATTAAAAGATTGATTAAAGATTAAAGATTGTTTGGGCACTTACGAAATGTTCTGATCAGCTTACCCAGTGGATGTAAGATACAGATAAGTGTCCCCCCAGTTCTGACACTGAACTTCATATTCAAAATACATCCAGGCACTAAAAAAACTAAATAATGTGATTGGATATATAAACATATATATACATGCAAATGTGTGTATAAATGGGGCACATCCCCAGAAATTGACACTGGTACTTGTATTCCTCCATCCACATGATTTACTACCCACTTTGCAGTTCCACGCAGCACGGTTCATGTCCAGAGCCTTTCTAATTCAGCTAAGAACCTGCTGTACTGAAGATGAGGAATAAGTGCTGATGTAACGAAGGGCAAGGAGATCTGAATGAGACACCAGAAAATCTGGGGAGTCCAAACCAGAGCAGCACTTCGAGTGAGCTGTGCAAGATACAGTCACTGCTCTGCAAGCCCTGGGTAAATCATTTACAGGCAATGGCAGTATGATGAAGGAGCTGAAGGGGGAAAAGGACAAATTAGACCATAGGGAATGATTGACTACAGCTGAAGGTCACAAACCTTTGTAAATATGTGGTAGAATTTGAGTTAATGTGCTGAAACATTTACAAAGCCTGAGTAGGCATAGAAAGGAGGAGGATGGCAAAATTGGGAGCAGTATAAAAGTCGAGAGTCGTGGGTTAGCTGGAGATGAGCAACCACAGCAGATCCTCAGCATCCAAGAGCAACACCTAAGTTTCCACCTTAAGAAGTGACTGATGGCTTTGGAAGTCCCAGTTGTGATGGTTTATGGAAGTCTTCACGTCCCAGACTGTCACAGTCTTGAACAATTTGTAAAACACCTTCCTTCAGCTTTCCATGTAGGAGAGCCTGCTAAGGAGGTGCATCAGAACTGTCTCCCCAGAGGCACAGAAACTGTAAAGAAACAGCTGAAAAAAAAATGAATGAGCAAGAAATAAAATCCGAACAGAGCATGAGGGCAAGAGGAAGGAAAAGCAGCTTACCTGGATTGGGCTACAAACTGACAAAGGGGCACACTGAAAAGGCAAGCAAATGAAAGAAGGCGTGACTTGGGAACAGCCAAAACCTCCATACAGCCCTGTAGGTCACCATCTGGGGGGAAGGAGCTGGAGAAGCTCCTCAGAAGGTGTGAGAGAGTAGCACTGAGGCATAATTCACACCACTGCACCACTGAGAGCAAAATGCAAATAAAGGAAGCTGGTCGTGAGCATGTCATTTTGCTGAAATATACCACGTGCAGTTGACATGACAGACCCCTTAACAAAGCTGCTTTATTTGCCTGGAGCTAGACAAAGTCTGCATTTATGCCACTGCAATGGAACAGTAGACAAACAGTTGTCAGCTATTGTTGGTCCCAGTGTACTCTGGTTTTAGAGTCGAGCATGCATTGTGCTTTGTCTGATCAGTAACCAGGTGACTTTTGGTGGGCCTGGGCAGTGTGTTAGCAGCACCAGTCTCCAACAGGTTCACTCCTTAGACCTGCACTAGGAGGAAACCATTCCTTAGCACCCTATCTGCTCTGGATCAAGAGATGCCAGAAATTCCTGTTCTTCAAATACCATTTTCTTTCAGCTGTGTATGGAGGAATAAAACCTTCTCTTGAAGATCTTTATGATCACTTGTAAGACTTGAAAGTGCACTTCACATACTTACGTCAAAATATTCTTACTTCTAATTAGTGTATTTGTCACTTCAAAGTGTCAAGAGAACAAGGTCCCAAAGGGTGTCTGGAGCTGAATGCCATCAAACGGAATGGAGAAAGAGAAGAGGTAGACAGGGTGACATCTCAGAGTAGCTGCTCTCTGCTTGTAGACTCCACTCACATGCCCTGAAACCATGAGCACGAGCTGAAACCAGGTGAAATTCCAGGCATTCATACTTGGCTTTGACAAATTCTTTCCTCCTTACAAATGGCCAGGCTTGTGCCTTGGGATAAGGCTGTCCTTTCACTCCTGAGGGACAACCTCTTCATTTTTTTCAACAGATAATAGTGCTAATGCAGAAAAGAGGTCTCCTCTCCAATGACTTCTGGGACACCAACTTTCTGCACAGTCCATCAAACTGAACCTTTCTTTCTGCATGGTTTCTGCTGAAAACAGGTGACTTTCCTCAGCTTGCTCCATGGGCACGGTGGAGGGTACAGCTGGGACCGTGCCAGCCTGTGGCCACCAAGAGAAAGCTGCTGCTCAGAAGTGAGCAGCTCCTCTTGATTTCGTACCTATTGAACTTTGATTTGGTGAGCACATTCCCTGTCAACAGGGTGGAAAGAAGATTGACTTGGGGATAGGAAGGAATTTTGGTGTTCAACATCAGGTAATTTAATTTCCAAATCACATCTGGGAGGTTTCTCCCACTGTCAGACCTGACTTCAGCAGGAGTCCCACCTGGCGTGGTGGTGGTGGCCTGGGCTGCCCTGATTTTGCTGCCCGATGGTGAGTGCAGACTCAGAAGGGGTGTTTTCTCCAAACTGGCTTTCCCAGGAGGGAAAACTCCACTCCCTTCTTCTCACTGCCGCTGCCTGGATGAATGAGCAGCGGGTTAGTGGTCAGTGTGGTCTACCGAGCACACATGCTGGGTTCTCACATTTCGGTCGGGTGTTTTCTCCTTTCCGCTGAGTAAAAATAATTTTTTTCTAAGGGACTTGGAGTTTTGTGATGTGGGAAGAACCACCTGCTAAAAAACACCAGGGAAGTTTTCCTATTCATTTGTCAAAGGCAGGATTTTAATTTATCTTCCTAGACAAAAAGACCCCTGAAATCATTGAGCCAGGCCCTTGCTGAGGGGCTTAACATGTGGCAAAAGTTACTTGGGCTGTCAGGAAAGTGTGGTGCTTTATTAATGTGTGCTTGTGGCAGTCCACAGAAGTCTCTCTTGAGGACAGAGACTTTTTTTGCCTCTCACTGGAAGGGCTTGATGTTTGTGGCTTACAGAGGAATAAAGCTTTCCCTGGCTCCGAGACATTAGGTGGAAAGGCCCATCCCAGACTGGGCAGGCTGGTTCCTTAGCCGTGTAGGGTACTGAAGCTGGACAATGCAGGCTAGAAAGCTTTTCTTTTGGCTTTTGATGCCTTGGGATACCCTTCTCCATCCATAGGTAGGTGGTTCAGCATGCGGAAATCCTGTGTGATACACCCATGCATGGGCTGTGCTTGGCATGACCGTGTGGAGAGCAACGCTGCTGCAGCAGGAATATCCTCAGCTCCCAGACACCTTCTCAGCATCGTGTAGGACTGACCAGCCCATTCCCATTGCACAGCTCCGTGTCTGGTCTCTACAACATCTAAAGGGGATGACACACCTGAGTCTGGGGAAAGCTCATCTGGCTCTCAAGGTCTGAAATTGAGTTTTCAGGGCCCACTGTTAGAAAAAACTTTCTGTTTAGAAACAACATGCATTTAGAGCCCAGCTTTGGGCTGTACCTGAGATCAGTAGGATGTTGGTACGATTTTAGGTCTCAGCCAGTCCATTGTGGTGTTGATATGATGTCCCGACATGCTGCCAGATATCATGGCTGCTGAGCCAAGCAGCCACATCTCCCAGTAGTACAGATGTAAGCAGATCTCTGCCTTGGCAGACTAACGTTCCTCTAGAGGTTTTATACTCAGAGGTTTTGCTGAAGCAGTTTTTGAAGAGATTATGGCCATCCTACACAAGATTATGATTAGGAGAAATTTTTAATTAAAAATACAAATGTATGTGTGTATATATGTAATCTGTACATGCTGCTTACCAGCTTACTGTGTCCGTCCTCAGAAACAGAGGTTTCCATATCCAGACATTTCTTATGGTAGATCAAGAAGGTCTGACCTATACCACCTGAATCACATCAGTTAGTTGCTATTGTAAACAATGATTGTAGGGAAAAATTCATAGCATAGATAGAGATTACACTAAAAACAACACATACAGAAAAGTACAGTTGCCAAATTCTGGACACATGGAATGTTTGGGAAATTCTGCTGATTTGGAAAAATAAAATTATATTTCATTGCTTAACCTGGTGCATGCTTTTTTTTTTTTTTTTTTTTTTTTTCCTTCTGAAAATCAAAAATCTGTTACTAAAGTTTTGTGTGTATTTGCTAATGACAAGCTAATCATTGTTGGAATAAAGGAAGTGCATTTTGCTTCTTCCATGCCTGTCCTATTGACTTTGCCTGGAAATGCCTACGAGGAACTTTTGTTTGCAAAGCTAGTCACAGGGAGATAATGGTGTGAATTCTGTTCTGCAATGTTTGCACAAGCACTGGCAGCAGAACTAACACAAACATTCATGGGAATTTGTTTCTGCAAGGTTAGTGTCACAAATGATTTACTGAAGCCTTCCTCCTGCTCACCAGCCTGACATCCATCAAGGGAGTAAACAATATCCCCATAAATTCAGAGTGCTCTGAGGCTGGTCACTGAGCAAACACTCCAGATCAGAGTCAATATTTGGGCAGTAATCAATCAGCTGGTATTTATTCCCACAAAGTTTAGTTAGAAATACCTTGAATCAAGAGTCAAAAATCAATGTTTTTGAAGATAAATCCATTTCTTCCTATTGATTCATTAAAGCTGTTCAATGAAACTGATGAGATAGTTGATCTAACTGAAGTTATGCTCACATTATGTAGAATTATTAAAAAAAAAAAAAAAAAAAAGCAGCTTTTTATTGACAGAAATGAACATACCTGTCCTCACATGTTATCATCTCAAGAAGAAATAGGATGTGGATTGTCTTGCCACACATTTTTTTCTATCACCCCTTCTAATTGTTTCTCCATTAGTCCTGGTTCCTGAGAGTTTGGTACTTCTTAAAAAGGTCTTTTTGGTTTTCTTTTTCCTTCTTTCCTTCTTTCTTTCCATCTTTATTCTCCACTATTTTTATGAAATGCCCACTGGACTGAACCCTTTCTCTTCCAGCACAAACAACTGCATGACAGAGGCCTGCCACACTGCAGGTAGAGTTTCCAGAACCAGGCCAAGCTCTCGAGGAATTTAATATATAAGGTGACATGATCCTATCCAGTCTTTATGGCCAAGTCAGTGGTCACTGAAACCAGCCATCACAGAGGGCAATTATTTTTTTTCTGTTTATTCACCAGACAAATGGTCATTACCTCCATGGATATAACATGTTACATTCTAGTCACAGCCAAAACCATTTTCCCTCACCCCCAGTAGATGTTAGGCAGTTTTAAATATCAAGCAGGAACCTGGGACAGTGGCTTAAAGCTGATAAATTCCTCCAAACCAACATCAGGTTGAGCTGAAATGCTGAATTTTTCCTGTTCAAATGCACAATTAAAGTGCTTCTCTTAGTCTCAGGACATGATTAGAGCATATTGAAGTCATGAGTAAAACAGAGCTACAAGTATCAGATGTGGACAGGCATGAATTTTGAAATTATGTGAAATATTAAAAAATCTTTTGCTTTTTGAATAAGGCAGATTCCTCTCATTTCCCCATGGAGGAAATCACTTGCTTTCCTTAGATGAGTCAATGCATGCAGAAGGGAATGAGATGAGAAAAGACAGGTTTTAGTTTTACTGTGAATCTATTCACATGGAGAATTGTCTCCCAATCAGCCCATCTCTTTGGGCCTAAGACATCTTGGTCTTTCTTTTGAAATTGAGATGTTACTTGGATTATTCTGGGATTGTAGGGAAGGCTCTAGTACCTGTGCTACTCCACCAACAGCATTTCAAAACCTTGTGCTTCTTCTTCCTCAGTTGCTTTAGTAGAGATGGGAGGTGTGGGTGTCCTCACACACCCGCACACCACCTTCCTCTGCACACCCCAGCATCAAAGTCATCACCCCTATCCCAACAACCCTGGCAGATCTTGGATCCTGCTCTCTGCCAGTCCACCTCGCGAGGCCTTCCTGTGTGACAGGAGACAGCAGCTCAGTAGCAGGATTGGGACAGCGACCACAGACCCCTGATGGGAGTGGGCTACAGGAGGGTGCTGTGGGGTGAGCAGCTCCTGGGACGGCCGCGCAACTAGGCTGGTGGCCACATCTGTCAGACCTGACTTTTCACAGCCAGAAAGGAAAAAGTGCCTGATGTCCTGAGGGCAGAGGAGGGATGAAGCTGTGTGCTGCATCCCAGAGATGGCAGACACTCAGGCACCAGCAGACACAAAATCTGCTCCCAGGCATTTTGTGAAAGACCTCGAGGTCTTGCAGCAGCAAGCCCCAGAACATCATATGCCATGCTGAGGGCTGTCTTTGTCAATACTGACAGGATGAATTACTGTCATGTCAGGATGAGACCTGCCCCTTCCCCTGTTCCACTTATAAAACTGTTCTCCAGGGAAGGTTCTTTACTTCTTTTGGCTTAGCTCAGGCCACAGCTGTAGAAACATAATTGTTCTGTGAGTGAAATGGTATTTTATTTGCCATCCTTTCATACACTGGGGCCTCTGTAGCTGATTTTTAGCATTATATATATATTCCCTCCTCCTCTGAGATTCACTCTTTCCATTTCCAGGCCTCTCCCACACCCCCTACCTTTCAAAAAGATGCTATGGCTTTTACTGTGGTTCTCTAACGCGTGACTCTGCAAATGCTTTCTGCTCTCAGCCTGAGGCCCAACACTTCTTCCCACCACTTTCAAACGGCAGCCAAAACACTAAAGGCTACCTCAGGCTGGAGGCCTTCCTTGCCACTGTGCTTCCCTGGGCCCTGTTCTTTATAACATGACTAGCGTGAGGTCCTGGAGGAGACTGTGTTAAGTCTTTCAAGTGAACTTTTCAGATATATGTGATGCTGGCTTCTGTTACCAGCAGCTTCTCTTGCTGCAGCCGGGGGGGAGATGTCCCTTTGGCCCTCTGGTCATTTTTTTTTTCCCCTCTGTGAGCAACATTAGCAATCTGCTGGGGGTTGCCCTGAGCCCAGAGCTGAGCAAGATGAGATTGATACCAAAAGGCCCTGGGCAGTGCAGCACAGAGCTGGGGCTGGGACGAGGGGCAGCTGCCACTAGGTGTCACCCGCTGCTTGCTGCAAGCACACGGCACCCGAGTGCATGTATGAACAGATAAATAAATAAATAAAATCCAGCCCTGAAATCCCTGCCTTTCCATGGAACTGGAGTTACAATCCCTTCTGAAGTGCTTGGGTAAAAGCATCTCTGCATGAATTACTACGGAAGAAAATACCTTTTACTATAGACTCACAGAACAGTTGAGGTTGGAAGGGACCATAAAGATCATCCAGTTCCAATACCTCTGTCCTATACCTACACCCCTGACAAAGAGTCCCTCCCCAGCTTTCCTGTAGGCCCCTTTAGGCACTGGCAGGCCTCTGTAAGGCCTCCCTGGGGCCTTCTCTTCTCCAGGCTGAACAACCCCAACTCCCTCAGCCTGTCTTCACAGGAGAGGTGCTCCAGCCCTCTGATCATCCTCACGGTCCTCCTCTGGACTCGCTCTAATACTTCCATGTCCTCCTTGTGCTGTGGGCCCCAAAGCTGAGTGCAGGGCTCCAGGTGGGGTCTCACAAAAACAGAGCAGTGGGTTGCCAAGATTACGGCTGGCTTTCAGGGCTGCAAGTTCATATTGCTGGCTCGTGTTTATTTTTTCATTCAGCACTACCCTCACGTCCTACCTGTCAGTCTAAAATGCTTAATGTCAGGCTTGTTCTCTATATAACACTTTTTAATAGCTTAACGCTTTAGAGGCAGATTCTCAAATTATTTGCATTTATTTTTTTCAGGAAGGATGTTTTTCCCTTCCTCAGAATAAGCTCAGGAAATGAGAGAAACAGTCAGGAAGCCAGCTAAGTGCTGATGGAAATATAAAATGAAGAGCTGTATTGACAAGTTATGGGTAATTTTCTTTAAATATTTTAAACCATTGATTAAAAAATGACAAAACTAAAGTTAAGTTTTCCTCTGAAGCATAACTCATTAATCTGCTCTTTTGTTTTTGGCAAGCATTTGCAGCAAGGACCAAAATCAAAAGTTACAAATTACAGTAAAATTTGTGGTGCAGCAGTGTTTGTGTTTGGGATTTAACCTGCTTTCTCTGATGTTGTACTCAATGTCTGGCACATGGAAGGTCACCACTCTCTCTCTCTCTCTCAAAAAAAAAAAAAAAAAAAAAAAAAAAAGGAAAACAGAACAACAGTTTTTCCATGATCCCTTAACATGTGAGAGCTCTCAATTGCTGCCCCTACCCTCTGAGCCACCTCTGCGCTCTTCCAGCCCTGTGGTGCCTGCCTGGTGGGCTGTTGGCAGCACAGAAAACAAAACATCTGGCTGCCAACAGCACAAAGCTGTTAAAACAGCTGGGGTTTGCCAGGGTGCCAGAAATCCTCTTCCAGCCAAAGGAAGCAGTGGGGGCCCAGGATCTGTGGCACAACATGAGCTGGATTGCAAAGGAGCTTCTTGCCCGACTTTATCAGCAAGGTGCGATGGGAGCGCAGCACGAGGCAGTGCCGGCCTTGTCGCTCTCCCAGGCAGCACTGGCTTTGCAAGCAGGAAAAGATGCCCTGCTTTGTATTCAACCTAATGGATATTTGATTGAGCACTCCAAGGCTGAAACAGGAGATGTACACCCCTGATGAGGAGCCCAACTAGCCCCAAAAAATGAGCTACCATGCATCAGAGCCACAGCTGCTGTGTGGCTGTGCAGCAGGGCTCTCACCTATGGGCATAGCTAGACTTGATCACCCCAGCTGAAGCACACAACTTCGAGAGTTACCAGCAGCCTCGCTGAAGGGTTTGCAGCTCTGGCCTCATGGGGAGGACAGGGAGAGCTCCGGGAGCAGCTCTGCGGGATGCTGCCTGCAGGAGCCAAGACAACGCAAGCCAGACAGTTCATCCTGCCTCAGTTTTGTCAGTTTGGCCTTTTGTGGGGCTGCCACATGAACCAGGTCACTGACATGATCCCAGTTAAAAATAACCTTCTGCATAAAACAAACAAGAAACTCTGGTGGTTATTTTTAATCCAGATCTTTTTTGCTGATATGCTCTGCAGCTCAGCACTATGAGTAGCTGTATGGCAAAATTAAGGAGGAGATGAAATGAGATGCAGTTACGGCAACTTGATGCTCTTAAAGGCCTTTCCCAGCCTTGATGATTCTGATTCTATGAATGAGTGGCTGAGGAAGGATGGGGTGTGGTGGAGACCTCCCTGCTGAAGCCAGCATCTCGTGATGCATTTCACATTACCGCATTACTGGATTTTTGTATTAACAGAACTTCTGATTTCTGGCTGCAGAACTCCAGTCTCCTTTCCTACAAACTCCTCAACATTTACTCTTTAAAGAGGGCTTTAAAAAACAAGACAAAATCAAACATACAAAAAATGCAAACCCGAATAATAAAACAACCACAAAATTTCCTGATAAAGGCTACTCTTTTGTGAGGTTTGCAGACAGCCAAATACTCCCCCTTTTAGGCAAACCTAGGCTAATTCATCTTCATGGTGGTTCGTGGAGGTTGTCTCCAGGTTGAAGCAACTACAGCACTGCCACCTGACTGGTGACACTCTGAAATGCCTGGTTTGGGATGACGTGTGGGGCAAGAGGCTATCAGAGGAACCTGGAGCAGCCACCACCACCTTGAACATTGTATCTGAGGTACTTTGTTGGTGCTTACAGCTCCAAGAGGAGGCATATTTCTCTCACTTCCCCAGAAATTCTTCTATGTTTGTTATGTTTAACTGTAGCTATATTAAAGACTCCTAATTATAAGTTTCAAGTCAGAGATCTCATTAATCACCAGCTAAGAACATAACAGCAATGAGCTGCCAAAGGCATGAGGAAATCACTCTTAATTATCAGTTTTAGATGCTGCTCTTCAAAACTTGATTAGCTATAGGTACACAGGTGATAATTCCTACTGTCTTCTGTATAGCACATCCTCACTATTATCCACTGTAGTCTGATTTAGGTTCTTATTAGAATAGCATTATGCTAATTAAGTAATCCTGCATACAGAACATTTTGTGATGTAGATGATTAAGTGGGTTAAGATGGTGACTAATATTACAAGCTGCATAATTGGCGTCAAAGAAAGTGGTGAACGGCTTACACAAAAAAGAAGGAACTCTAACCTAACTGGTGAACAGAAATGATAAAAAGGAATAAAAAATAAGCAGAGCATTAAAAAGCGCTTTTTTTTTAAAGCATAAAAAAAAAATGTAGCAACAGGTTGAATCTGTTGTCTGAAGGGCTAAAAATACCCATTTTGAGTGAGCACATTTTGAGCTGTTGCCCTTTCCCAAACCACTAACAGATGTGGTACCCTCAACAGGCATGTGGCTGTGCTGCTGTCCCCACCACACACCCAGCATCTGGATGCTCCATGCTTCTCTGGATGCCCTTACTCCATAATACATGGAGTAGAGAGGAACCTTACGCAGAGCCCTGCTTTCCCCAGGAGCACTGCTACAGCAGCAGTGGGCGGTTGTGTTTTTGCTTCCATTTGGTTCTGGTGGCACACAGGGACAAGCACAAGCACACAAGAGCCTCCTGGCTCTTCCACAGTCTCATGGACCTACGTGCTGCTTTTCAAAGGGTTCCTTTCCACCCCTTGTGCAAGCACTGAAACACGTACGTACTTTCACTCTTGCCCAGTGATGTTTTGTTCTCAGCTATTTCCAGTTGGCAGAGGTGCTTTTGCAACCCACATGAGATCCAAACTGTGCTGTTTTAACCCATTCAGACCACATGTCCTTCTTCTGTCGGGGAAAAAAGAGCATGCAACAGCAGTGTAGCCAATCCATGAAACAAACTCACCAAAAACATGAGGGCTGCCAGGAATACCTTAGTTATCCACAGAGGTTAAAATTTTATTTTGATATAAAAATTAAATAGCAAAGTTGTTTTTTTTTACAGTGATAAATTAGAAATTTACAGTACATACATCAGAGCAGATATATTTTCTGTACACCCCAAAATAATCAGTGTCTATTTCCTTAGAAGCTCAGAGAAAGGAGCTAACCTGTCTGTTCAACGCAGGAGCCAGGCTTGTACCTCTCTGGCAGATGCTTCAGAAACGTGCGGTCAGAAGAGCACATGCTGGGGTGGGAGAGACGGGCAGACTGAGCTGGAGGGAGCAGGGCCCATGCCAGGAAGGTAACCGCCAAAAGGTTTCTCGTTGTATAACCACAGCAACTGCACTTCCGAGAGAGGATTAGTCACACATTTTTTGGCTTTAAATTCATAACAACGCTGAAATGAGAGAACGTACGAGTTGCAGATACCCGCTCTCCGTGACTGCTGGGTTTTGGGCTGTCTGCTATGACTTCCCCTTCAGGCATCCACAGAGCAGAGAAAGGTGAATGCAGATGGATGGGTACATTCACGGAACGGCTTTGTCACTGCAACAGCTGGCACAGTGCCCCCTGAGAGCTTGGGGAAGATGCTCCTTCAGGGACAGCCACTGGTGTCTCTTCCCACCCACCCCACCTCCCACCCACGGCATTTGAGTGCCTCACACTTCACAGGTCCTCAGCTCCCATGGGGCTGCGCAGTGCTGTCCTCAACCAACTCATTTTCAGTGTCTCAAATCACCAGGGACATCCGTCTGTCACAGTCCACAGTGCCGCAGCCAGAGATGCAGGGATCTGGTAACAGGAGCGCTACTTAACATTCACTTCTGTGTACATAACACGGTTAAAAATGCTGTTCGTTGAATCAGTCAGGTCAAGCAGGAGTTGTATCAGCCAGGAGAGTATCCAAGGCACTTCAGACTAAAGGACACTTGAGTGAACGTGACACCTTGGCACAGGCCAAGGCTAGGTTACAAGACAGGGCTCATACTGTGTCCTCACCCCTTGAAAGTCAAAACACAGCTGCTGGTTGTACATCCCTTGCTGTGTCAGCCGACACATCACATCATGGAGAGTCTGAGCCATCTGAAGATTTCGCGTTGCAGAACTCCTCGTCCACAGAGGAATAACCAGATCCAAACACAACACTAATGGTGAGAGACTTTATAGAAAGGATCAAAAGGCTCAGCTGGTATGCAGTGCTGGCCAAGACAATGGTTGTGCATTGAGCAGAATGTGTCAAGTTGTCACTTGTTCTGCTAGAGAGGGAGCCCAACCACAAAGATTGCAATTAGGGTTTGTTTGGTTGATTGTTTGTTTTTTTTTTAAATATGCTCTAGCACATGTTTCAACATTGACATTGAAACAATTCACGCTTCTGGGACAGATTAGCGCTCACGGCCAGAGCTGGAATGAATTGTGGTTTGGGAAGCACATGGGACACCTGTACGAAAAGTGAGGACTCTACTAACACAGTGCATGTTCCCAGCTGCTTTGAAAGTCATGGGAGTCAGGGCACTAGGGGGACGCTCAGCAGCTGAGCAGGTTCCACACAAACAAATGAAGCAAAAGTTTAGGGTACACAGATAAAACTGAAAGTCCTTCAAAGGGACAGAGCATCAAACCAGTGTTCTCTTCAGTGCTTGCGGGCTACCACTGTTTGCATCACCTTTCTTAACAGCCAAATCAGCCCCAGACACAAGGTTCAAGCTCTCCACAAGCACAAGCCAATGCCTTCACAATTAAAAGGATAAGAAAACCTGTTAGCTGCTGTGAAATAACATAATCTGTCAAGAAGTTGGATCTCTTCTCCTTGGATCCCTTTAGAAAGCTGACAATGTTTCTGTCATTCCTGAGGACTGAATGCCTGCTCGCATTCTGTATGCATCGATATGTTAAAAAAAAAGTATCTCCATAGCTGTCAGTGAGCAACTGGAGCCTCGTTCTGAGGCAGTCAGCTGGACTGAGAATGTTCTTTTAATTGTAACTGACACACATAATTATACAACTGATCTGTGTGAACATGAGGTTGCCAAGGAACTCAGCATTTCGCTTCTCCCAGACTGGCGTCTGCAGAGATACCATCGCACCGAATGAAATATATTAAGACTTAATTGCTTCATGCAATGGGTCTCCAGAGAGACAGATAAGTTTACTTGGAGAAAACTGACATTGTTCTGAAGAGACCCTCAACTCATTTTTCTCTTTCCTGTAGGAAGGAGCACTATAACGTAAGACTTTATTTAAAGCTATTAAACGCAGCAGAATAAAGTAGTCAGCTGGAAATAGCAGGAGCACCTGAAGGGATGGGAACAGAGGCAGGCAGACAACGATAAGTGATGCATAAGAGCACGCACAGTTTCCAAGCTCCCACATATTCCTCTACTTCTGACACTGACCTTGAGTAAAGCTTTTTTTAAAAAAAATATGAAATATTGACAGAATCGCAGAATACTTCAGGTTGGAAGGGACCTAGGGAGGTCCAAATTCCTGATCAAAACACTCAATTCAGACCAGGTTACTGACAGTAAAAAGGAGACAAAATTATTATTAGACCATCAGCTGACTTAAGAGTCATCCTCACTAATACCTCACTAAATCCTTCTTAGTTTGGGTAATTCCCAGACTTGGAAAGTCCACTTAATTATTTGTTGGAGGACCTGATCTTTGGCTGACTCGTGCAGCATACAGGAGCAACAGAAGACCCCAGGGTGTAGAGACACAACCCTCAGTGAGCACCTCCTTCCCGGTGCTGAACTCGGAAAGAAGACAACTATTTGTGGTTCTGCGTGCTTCACCTCTGGTAACTGGACCCTAAATCAGCAGAGAACTTGGACCCAGACTGCCTTTCCTCCATCAGCTGTAAGACGATGAACGCAAGACAATATCCCACAGCTGTGGGCTACAGTCCCACTGCTTCTAAAGACTTCAGTATTTGCATTGCATCCTACTTCATAAAAAAAAAAAAAAAAAAAAAAAAAAGAAGATAATGTGTTTGGATATTTCACAGCTTTTAAAGCCTCCCTGGGCTTTCCTATTTTGGGCAGCATGGTTTATGGCTATTGTATTTGCAGCATGATTTTTTTGTTTGCTTATTCTTTAAGGCTTTTTTTTCCTTCCTCAAGAGACAAGTTTTGCTACTGTCTCTGCTCCCAGTATTTACACTGCAATGCTTATACACAATCAGTCCTTCAGGTGGGAGCAGTCAGACCATCGGGGTGTCATCCTTTTCTCATACCACAGTCTCGTTCCCTTTCCCAGGTTTCACCCAACCATCTGCTCTCTTCTCCCGTTTCACTTTCCCTGAGTTCACCAGTCTGTTCGAGCACTTCTGCCACGTGTGCAGAGTTTTGGCTGACCAGATCCACATACCTGAAGTGATACCCACCAGGAGGGACATGAAGATTTTGAGCATCTCCACTGCCATATTGGAATCATCTGCTGAATAGCGGAAAATGGCCCAGTTGGAGATTTCGTAGAAATAACAGGCAATGACACATGTTGCTGGGACGGTGTACAGCACTGAGAAGACACCTATTTTAACCATCAGTCTTTCCAGTTTGTCAGTTTTAGTTCCATCTTTCTGAAGATTAGACCTGATTTTAAATAAGGCCACTAACCCAGCTGCAATGAATAAAGTTCCAATAACCAGGTAGGTAAAAAGCGGAGCAACAACAAAGCCCGTCAGCGCATCCAGGTTCTGGTTCCCAACATAGCACAGGCCAGTGAGCTCGTCTGCATCTACCAGTCTCATAATCAAAATGACAATGGTCTTCACTGCAGGGATAGCCCAGGCTGCAATGTGGAAATATGAACTGTGCATTTCTATAGCTTCATGGCCCCACTTGAGTCCTGCGGCCAGGAACCACGTCAATGTCAGAATCACCCACCAGATGGAGCTAGCCATCCCGAAAAAGTACATCAGCAAGAAAATTATAGCACATCCTGTGTTCTTAAGACCTTCTTGGATAAGAACAGGTTCTGCTGCCTCTTCAAAATCACAGGATATCCTTTCCCGGCCCACAGTTAGCCTCACAATATAAGCAATGCTATAAATATTGTAGCACATGCTCAAAAATATGATTGGGCGCTCCGGGTAGGAAAATCTGGATGAATCAATCAGGAAGGTCAGGACTGTGAACGCAGTTGATATGAAGCAAAGACTAGCCCACACGGCCATCCAGATATCTGTGAATTCCTTTGCTGACCTGCTGTAGAGCCCAGCATCGTAGCCACACTTGAGGACGCAGTTCAGGCTCCTCTTGACCCAGATGTACTGATCGGAATTGGATCCCATGCTGTGGCACTCTTCTCCAGGCTGCAAGGATGTCTTACTATGAAGGGGAACCTCTTCATCTCCTGGGCCCTCCATGCACATGTGGTTGTGATCGTTCTGGGGTGGGAATTTGCTGCAGTTCAGGCTGTCTGGCCAGGCAAATCCAAATTCTTTTAAAACAGGTTCACATCTTCTTTTGACAGAGAGGCACATGCCACCACAGGGACCTATAGGGATGTTAATCTTCTCTGTGCACATCGGGACATAGACTGAACAAAGGAAGAACTGGAAGAGAGAAAGAGAAATCACAAGTGTGTTAGGAGAAAATTCAACAGGTCAAAACATAATAAGTTTTCTTTTTTGCCTTTTTAGCAGTAATTTTTGGTCGTTTGCCTTAAAAAACAGGAAGCAGCATAAAACAAATAAACCAAGAACAATAAAAACTTAGGAGAAAAAAACCTAAAATGTTGCCTTCTTTCAGTTCAAGTGTGGTCTGAAGCCAAAGTCTGAACATTTCACTCTCCAGATTAGCTCCATGCAAATTTAGCCCATCACTTTCAATAAAGTGAGTGGGATTTAGCCAGATGTAAACCTCAAGGGTGCAATTTAGGAAAGAAAAAAAAAAAAAAAAAGTATATTTTAAAGTGGTTTAAACAAATACATATTTTTGTTCCAGGCACTGCCTGGATATCACGGCTAGCAAACAAACAGAAGGAAAGGCATTTACTGAATCACTTCGGTTTGTGATCCTCCTGGAAGAACGCGCTTCTCCTCCACCATCGGGCCACCGACGGGCTCGCACCGGCCACAAAACGCTGCCGCTCCCTCAGCTTCGGAAGCACGGCGATTTGGGGGGACAGTGGCCACACCGGGGGGGCGTTGGGGACCCGGGGGTCCAAGCGGCTACTGCCGTGGGGGTGGCCCTGCGGGCTGGGCACGGCAGGACCCCCGTTTTTCCCCCTTGGGAAGCCCACGCAGCACAGCCTTGTGCTGCAGCCCGCTCCCTCCAGGCTTTGCAGCGGGGGAAATGGGGAAACGTCAGCACAACGCCCGGCTCCCGGCTCTGGAGAAGAGGGTTTTGGGGGGGACTTCGGGGGGGGGGAGGGTTGGGGGGTTTGGGACCCACCTGGAGCTGGCTGGAGCAGCCGTACTGGATGAGGGGGGTGAAGGTGGTGAGCTGCAGCTCGGCGTCCGCCTGCAGCTCGTGGCCCACCAGGTTGGGCATCTTGGTGACATTGTAGCCCAGGTTCTGGCACATGGCGATGCGGATGGCGTCGCAGCGCCGCTCCTCCTCGTCGCCGAAGCCCCGAGTCCCGCCGAGCAGCAGGGCCAGCAGCAGGGCCAGCAGCCGCCCGGCCGCCCCCCTGCCACCACCACCACCACCACCACAGCCACCACAGCACCGTGCCATGGCCGAGACCCCCCGGCCCCCCACCTGCCCCCGGCCCCGGCTCCGGCCCCGGCCGCGCCGTGCCGCCCGGGCCGGCTCCAACGGGGAGGGGCCGGGGGCGGCTCTGCTCTTAAACCGCCGCGCCGAGAAACTGCCCAGGGGAGGGGACGGCGCCTCCCCGAGCCCCGGCCTCCTCCCAGCCTCCCGGGGCGGGCACAGCCACAGCCCCGGCCCGGGGGGAGAGCCCCGCTGGGTGCCCCCCGGAGCCCCCCGGAGCCCTCGGCCATGCGGAGCCTCGGAAGTGTTCCCCCCGCTTCATGCACGGCGACCCCGCTGTGCGCAGCGAGCGGCCCTGCCCTGCCTCCCCCCGGGCTTGGTGACCCGGGGCTGGGTCCCCGATGTCCCCACACCGGTGGAGGGCAGCGACAGGGCCTGAGAGGGGCACCCCGAGGTGCCCAGGCCCAGGCCTGGCTCTCCAGGGGGAGGCTGGGCTAAGCCATCATCCTCCTCTATCCCCTTCTCCCTCCTGTACCTCCTCTCATTCCTCTCCCTCACCAGGCCACAGGGCAGGTCTCTATGCCACTTTTTCTCCCAACAACTCCCTCACTTGTACGTCTGGCCTCTTGGACACATCTGGGTGGTGGCCATCCTTCATGGGGAGAGAGAAACCCTGGGTGCTGCTCCAAGCACCTCCAGGTGTTGGTGTACCTCTCCTAAACAGGTACGGTTTAGGGTTTGTGTACTTCTAAACACATAAGAAAGTAGGGTTTGTGTAATTCTCCTAAACACATAGGGATGTAGGGTTTGTGTACCTCTCCTAAGTACAGATGTAGGGTTCATGAATTTTGAGGTGAAATTGAGCAAACCTGTAGGGTGTCCCCAGGATTAAGAGCGGACACATGAGGCTCACACTTAAATTCACTCAGCGTTATTTACACCTGAAATAAAATCTGGTTGGGCTGGTTGTGCCTTTAGCAAAAATATGTCATCTATTAATGAATTGTTTGTAAAGCGCTTTGAAAATGTTTGTAAAGCCCCGGTTAAACGACCTCTGGCTGGGTGCGTGTGTGTGTACAGTGTGTGACATGTGCGGGTTCATGAGCACGGCCATCGCCAAGAGCCGTGCATCCATGTGTGTGTGGCCGTGCTTCAATGACTGGTCTTCTAGCATGAGGGATAGTGTTTTAACAGAGGTTTCGTGAGCACAGGTATTTACGAAGCTCTCATCACCATGATACTTAATAACCAGCTCCAATAAACAGTGAATGCAGTCTTGCAAAATCCTTGCGAGGCAGACAAGTCATATTATCTTAACTTTTTAAACGCAGAGGCAGACAGTGCTGCAGTCCCAAGGTCGTGCAAGGAGGCTACGATGCAGTCAGCAACTCAGCCCGTATCTGGTGAGGTCCACATTTACTCATAAGCATTGCCTTCTGTGACTAGCAGCGCTCCGCTGCTAATCTCGGTCGGCGATAATGCTGTGAACGCACACAGTGTGCTGCAAATGTCCGCCAAGCTGTTCCCAGCCCCACCAAGTTTATGATCTGAATCAGACAGGGAACGAGTGCTGGGCATTCTGCAGTTTGTACAAGTAAACACTCAAAAAATTAAATTAAATTAAAAAATCCTAGGAGAGGCTCTGCCTCCTGCTTTTTTGTTTTGGTTTGGTTTGTTGGTCTAAATTATGTAGGAAAGATAACTGGAGGGAGGTGTATCATGGTGACCTTAAAACTACAAATCTTCTTCTTAGTATATGAAAAACCTTTTCATCTGCAGTCTTCTGCAGCAGTTAGGCAATGAAGCAGTGTTGGCTGCTACCAGCGTAGACCTATGCCTAATTCCCATGAAACAATTTGCCTGCTACCTATTCAGCAAAGCCCTCTGCCAATGGACCTGGTCCTCTGACTCAGTAGAGGGACAGGGGGACATTTTAAAGCTCTAGTGGGACCCAAGTATCGTTTTAGAAAAAGAACCACCACGTGCCCCCTCCAAAAAGAAATAACCACCACTATTGCTTTTCCTTTGGGAACACAAAATAAATATTAGAAAGTGCTACGCTGCTATGTTTGCTTTGGAAAGTCTTTTAGATAATGGGAATTAGTTTTCAAAACAAGAGCACTGGCAAATCATGCCAGTGGTCTGAGTTCGAAAAAATGGCAATTACCCTGCTTTGAACCTTATGCATATATTAGCAGGGATATGTCACCGCGATAAGCATGTACATAATAGTTTCTTTAAACAGATCAAAGTAAGAAACCTCCTGGATAGTGGGTTTATAGATTCTTAGATTTCCAGACAGTTGTGAGATTCTGGCCTGAATCCTGCACAGCACAAGCCTTGTTAGCTCCTTGTTTATTGCTTGAATTACAGTATATCTTTTTTTCTTAATCTGATTTGAGGTTGCCTTCATTAAAGCATCAACAACTACCTTTCTAAAAAGCTCTAAGCATTATTTATTGTGGCCACCAATAATTATATTGGGTTTCTAGTCTGAGTTATCGTCGGCTCTGACTTTTGTTATACCTTTACCAGCCAGGTTGAGAATTCACGACCAAGATTAGCCCTGTAGGTAATGTCAGACTGTGATTAAGTCACCCTTTGGCCTTTTTGCAGTAAGCAAAATAGATCGAACTTCCTAAGTTGTAAGGCATCTTTTCCAATGCCTTGGCCGTTCTTTTCATTTTAAAGGAGCGAGAGTTGAACCTGCTGTTTGGAAAGTACATTCAGCTCAAACCATCCTGCCTACCTTTAAAAGTCTTGAAGGAGTTATCTGACTTAGGAGCCTAAGCACCCTCGGTCCCTTTAGAGTCAAACAGGATAGACAGACACTTGCAGAGAGCAACTCACATAATAAGCATTACATGAATATAAAATCTTACTTATAATCCGTTACCATCTTGCTGCTATTACAGTTTTCATCTTCAGTTTGTATATGTTTTTTTGTATATTTATAGAAGTTGCAAACATATTTCTACATTACAGAGATAATGCTCCCTAGTATCTCTCAGACTCTAATAGCATCTTGCAGGAAATCTGAGGAGGTTTATAACTCTCTTCTGAATGTTTTTCAAAGCATCAGTGTTTTCTTGAACTGGTATTAGAACATGGTTTGGCTTTCCAGTAGGAATGACACTGATGTCAAACATGCAGGTGAAATAACCCCTCCATTCCTACACAAGACCATCCTGCTTATACATCCAAGGATGCTATCTGCCCTTTTGACCACAGCCTTATGCTCAGAGCCACAACTGATGCCTTGTGGGCAGACCTGAGAAACCTCAGGCACCCTGTTGATTTTTTTAATATGTGGATAGAATACTAGGATGTGATTTCATAACCAAATTTACATGTCTACTTTTGGTCAGATGAATTTCATTCCAAAAACACCTCTGTCAATTAACAGTGAAGATAACATAGGGTGGCTAACCCAGAACTGAAAGGTGACTGAGAGGTGTCTAATGCTGGATGAGAGCGGGTCTCTGTCTTTCTGTCAATCTCCTGGGTCAGTGACAGAAGGAATTGATATTGCCACAGATTTCTTATAAAGCTCTTGGATACGAGTTATCTAAACATGTAGGTTTTTAAAAATGTGCAACTTTTAGAGCTGTTTTGGGACATCATCTTTGTGTTACCATTGAAATGGTGAGATTGCGTTAATGACTATTAGTCAGTTCTGTCTAACATGCCATGTAACTTATCCCGTATATGTTTTAAAAATACAACAAAAATATCTGTTGGACATGTCTGTCACCTGCATTGCTTATTGACAATTCTGCAAATTCCACTTAGTAACTTACTGGTACCATTAGTGACTTTCTCTTTGTCTCAGTTTACATAAATTTCAGTTGTCTTTGACCATCTGTCCATTATTTGTCTCTTTTTGCTTATTTTGCTCGTAATTTCTTTTGAAATTTTATTCATTCAAATCAATGTCTCCTCTTCGTCATTGATGCTTTTCTTAACTTTATATATTTTTTAACTTATTAGAGATGTTTTCTTTGATTTTTCCATCTATAAAATCAGCTGATTTTCTTAATCAAGGGCCATCGCTTTCTTTGGTCAGTGTTGGCTTTTCTGTCATCCAGTAAAATATTTCAAATTGATTTCTAGTTATTCACATGCATAATACAAATTCTCTCCCCTACTTCTGTACTTTGTGAGGCTGACCCTTTTAAAGCAGGAAGTATATCTATTCCCTGATTTACATTTATTCTGCTATATTTATTCACTGTAATCAGCATTTAAATTGTCCCGTAACAACACAAATGAAATGGTTTGTTTTATCACAACACTTCAAGTGAACACAGCTCTGTGTGACCTCTGGAAAAAAAACACTGCAGTGAACTGCATGTGAATTTATGTCTTTACATGTATATGCAAATGCATACATATATCTATTTTTATATAATAGCATATTTATGTTTAATATCAGGGGGAGTGCCAGAGAATGGGTGCAAGCCTAGCTGTGTGCAGAAAGTTGTGTGCAGAGGGTCACTTGATTCAGTGACGATGAATCCATCAACATCAGTCTCAATGGGGCAGAAGAATGTATCAGACCTTGAAATGTAGAATATAGGATGTACAGATTTACCTGCCACAGAGCTCTGCAGCACCCTGAGCCAACTCCTGTCTGAGTTAGCAGTTGGGTTCACTGAAAGATGGTCTGGATCCTAAGCATACAAGTTTGCTGCTCTCAATGAGAGATGCTTCATTTAGGTTTCTGCCTCTTGGTGTTTGCATGTGAGTCAGGGGGTTCAGTTTTCTCTGTGGTCAAGATGCAGACAGTGCAATGCAGGGCAGGTCTCCTACAATGCTGCTAGTCTCTGTTTTCACACAGACACTCTGCACACAATACCTTCTTTAAGGTATTTCCATGTAGCTAAACTCTGACACATACGTACCATATCTGGATTCTCATGTGTAATTCCTTGCATGCCAGCGTGGGTCACCAATTGCTCCATGACCCCTGAAAGTCAATAATATTAACTCGGTCTACACAGAGAATTCAGGCTTTGTTTTTGTAGCGTTGTAAACAGGAAATTTCAGTGCTATTTGATATACACCATTTCAAATAATCATTTGCATTTAGCTATCATCAAACTGCGTGCCAGTGCAAGAGGATTTCTGAAGTTACTTGTGCAGTCAGAAATCTAAAATGCACACCTGTATCACACACAACATGTAATGGAGCACCTGAGAGCAATGGTGGCTGTAACTTTCACAGATGAAAGATGAAAGATGGCCCTATACAGGCCACTTTATCCATGTGCTAGTGTTTTTCACACAGGTATTTCTCTTTCTTGCCTTTAACTCATTTTTTGTTGGTTTTAACAGTTTTCCCAATGGCAATTTCCTCAGATAATTAAGGGATTCATGTATGTCCTCAGCCAGATTAGCAGAACAGTCAAGAAGTTACTTGGCAAAGACATTTTCAGGGTCTAGTATGACAAAAAACATTTTGACAATTATTTTTTCAGTGTAGCTACATATATAAAATGCTATGCTAAAACACAAACAAACAAACAAAACAACCAGCCTCCTTCCTTGCATAATTTTACCAAATTTCCCAGGAAAGCTGTGCTTCAGAGATACAGTATGCCACATTTCAAGAAAATCTGTTCATTCTGTGAGAATCAGTGGACTGTGGTTTGAACATCAGACCCATGGTGGAGGCAGAATTCAGCCTGCACTTTGGAACCAGTGCTGCTGCCTCCCAAAATGGCTTTCAGTTTGAACCACTGCTCATATTTGCTTCCATAGTGCTCAGAGATTTGCATTTTGGCTTGAAATTTCCCATACTTGATCTTGGTCCAAGGGATTTTTTTTTCTGGAAAATGATAAACAGTTTTCTTCTTAGAAAATTGTTCAGAGGCCTTTTTTTCATGCTCAGATAACTCCAAAACAGCTTGGTTTTATAACTTCAGATTTGGCATGTGCAGAGTGCAGTCCTGAAGGAGGAATGCACTTTTTGCCTTGTTTGAAGAAATTTCATTTCGCAATAGCAAATTAGTCCGAAACTTTGGAAATAATAGCCTGATCGTTCACAAGGCGTTATTTAACCATGGTGGAAAATGACAGACTGAGCTCTATTTCTCCGAGAGGTCACGAGTCTTGCTTTATAAATACAGCTTAGTTTCCTTTCTGCAGAGTCATCTTTCCTACTAAATCTTTCTGTGTCCTGTTTTGCCTTAACTCTGTTGCAGCATCAGAGGTTATTTCCGCTGTATTTGCTCTCCACGAGCTACACTGTACTTGGCTCTCCGTGGCATTTTGTGCGTCCTGTAAGGTAAGCTGAGCTGGACGGGATTTCAGAAGCACTCTTTCTGCCTCCCCCCGGTGCCTCGCATGGCATGCTGAGCTCCATTACTGCTCCCCACACCCCCAGGTTGCACCCAGTCCTGGTCCAGCAAGCCAGTTGTCACTCACATCACACAAAACTTCCTTTTGGACATAGGTGCTACAGATTTTTTGGAAGCATCATAGCATGCTTTCTCCTCATATGAATTACTCAAAAGTAACTACTAACCTTTACATGTAAGGAGAATTTGGAAGTTAAGTTAGGCTGAGATACAAATCCCTCAAAATAGGAGCTCAGAAGGCAGATTTGCTGATACGCTTCAGCTGTTTTGCACTGCTCCAGTGGTACAGCAACAAGCTGGTTGAATCAATCGGTTATTTCAGGCTTAAGGTTGTTCTGTGTCACTGGAGCAGCACAGAGCTGTGAAGCATGCTGATGGATCTGGCCACAAATCTTAAAATGTACTATTTTTCCCATTAAAAAGCCTGTGTGAGCTGATATGCTGTGTTTAGTTACATAACAGCAAGTATTGACTTGCAGGGGCATGGCTGAAAAAAAACACCTTCTTTGTATTTTGTTAGGCAGGCAGTGGGTCATCCTTCTGGGAAAGAAATTTAACATCTGCCAGGAGCCGAAGTTGGTTTGATTCATGCTGCTTTTGTGGAGTTTGTGAATACACAAAGGGAGACTGGATACAACATTGAAATCTGTCCCCTTGCTGATAGCAGCTGTTGGCACGACTCTCACAAAGAGCACTTTGCACGCCAGCAAAGTGGCACTAAGTTGTACACACAGCTACATGCGGCTCCTGCTAAAATCACAGAGAAATTTAAACAGGCAGCAATATGCAACTCTTCCAGCTCTAGCAGGACTGCCCAGTTTACAATGGCACTGGTCTTTACTTTGTGGGCCATTTAAAATATAGCTGTTGAGTGCTAATTATTTCCAAATTCCAGTCTCCCCAGGAATTCTTCTAATTCTTGGATTTTGTAGAATCATGTAATGGTTTGGGTTGGAAGGGATCTTAAAGCCCATCCAGATCCAGCTCCCTGCCATGGGCAGGGACACCTCCCACCAGACCAGGTTGCCCAAAGCCCCATCCAGCCTGGCCTTGAACACCTCCAGGGATGGGGCATCCACAGCTTCTCTGGGCAGCCTGTGCCAGGGCCTCACCACGCTCTGAGTGAAGAGTTTCCTCCTTATATTTAATCTAAGTCTTCCTCTTTTAGTTTAAAGCCACCCTCCCTTTTTTCTATCACTGTACCCATGACAAAGAGTCCCTCCCCAGCTTTCCTGTAGCCCCCTTTAGGGGGGCTTCCTGGAGCTTTTAAGGTCTCCCTGGAGCCTTCTCTTCTCCAAGCTGAACAACCCGAACTCCCTCAGCCTGTCTTCACAGGAGAGGTGCTCCAGGCCCTTGATCATCCTCATGCTCCTCCTCTGGGCTTGCTCTAGTACTTCCATGTCCTTCTCATGCTGGAGGCCCCAGAGCTGAACACAGGACTCCAGGTTGGGCCTCACGAGAGCAGAGCAGAGGGGAACAATCCCCTGCCTTACCCTTCTGGCCACTCCTCTGTTGATGGACCCCAGGATATGGTTGGCTTTCAGGGATGCAAGCACACATTGCCAGCTCATGTTGAGCTTCTCATCCACCAACACTCCGATGTCCTCCTCAGGACTGCTCTCAATCCATTCCCTGCCCAGCCTGTGTTTGGGCATGGGATTGCCCCAGCCCAGGTGCAGGACTTTGCATTTGGCCTTGATCTCTTTTTAAAGAGTCACAGTATACACTCGGTTTAAAAGTTGGTATAGTTATTTTATTTAAGCATGTGATATATATATATATTGCTGATATATTTATACAGATAGTCTTTAGCATGGACAGAGTTGCAGAAGTTATCTGCTTTATTCTGTTCCCTTTTCCAGTACAGTTTATCCCCTTTCCTCACACAAACAGAGCTGCTGTTCTATAAACCATTTATAAATGACGTTTGGTTTTCACTACCTATTCCTATATAGGTGAAGGCAAATACATAAAGTTCATTCCTGACCGTGAGAAGGACTGGTTTGGCAAGTCTTTGGCAAACAGACTTCTTAATTTCTGAGTTGGCAAATTAATCATATGGATTGAGGACCTTCAAAATTAGCCTGAGCACAAATAATGACCTTCACTCTTGTCCAGAAGCTTTGCTGCCTTTTTGTATTTACCTTGTATTCCTTGCCTGTGTACAGGTGACTACACAGGGTGCAAAGAAATTCAGAAATGGACCTACAAATCACATCTGTCCCTGCAAGCAGTTCTTCATCTGTCCGAAGCACCAATTCCATGACCATTTTCTGACCTGAAATGTCATTCCTACAGGCCCACCCTGCTCCATGTGCATTTCTGTTGTTCCTCTGACTCCTTGTCAGGGACGGTGCAGGTACTAACTGTCAAAAAAATAACTGAACAAAATAAAATAGTCTTGTGATGACGAGGAGGGGTGGTGTGACCACAAAGGAAAACAGATCAGCTTAGATTGGCTTCAACTGTCAAGGAGCCGCACCCTTATTCTTTTCTACTAGTGCTGATCACTGTGGTATTTTAGCATGGTACCGAGGTTTTGTTGTCAATGGAACAAATACAGAATTGTATTTTTTATTATTACTGGATGAAGCGTTTGAGGATGTAGTGATCTTTCATTCTTGGGCAGTGTAATTTATATTTGGACTCTGACAATTCATCTCGTTCCCAATAGACATATAGATGAAGTTAGAAAATAACTAGAGTTTATGTGAATTCCGTTTTTCTCAGGCATTTTTTATTCCTCAGAGAGACTTCCATGGGGCTAAATTACCATGAAAACTAGAATACCATGATATTTCAGTTCCGTATGGTAAAAGTTCATGTCATTCATTATTGTTGACACTGTACAGATATCCTTGGGGAGCTATGAAAAATATAAAAAGAAAACTCCCCCAAAACATTCATTAAAAAATCTAGGGGAGCTCCAATTTAACTCAAATGTTCCCTGAGCAAACTGAAGCCAGTTATCTCCCAAATAGAAAAAAAGTCTCTGTGCTGCCCCACAGCCTGCCTCTTCTTCCTATGCATCTGATGTGGCTGTTGTGAAGCCAAGGGTGAGTTCATTTGTTATTAAGTTTTTTTGGTAGGTTAGTTTGCCATTGAATCCGGAAGAGAGAGCCCAGATCAGATCTTCTGAGGCTACACTGGAAATGCTCCACTCTCCCTCGACTGTCAGAGATGCTTAGGATGTCTGTCTCACTCCCTAGCTTCTCAGGTCGTTGAATAAAGTTAAGAGGAATTAACATGGGCTGAAGTGTAATAAGAAAGTGGAGATCTGAGTGTTTTTTTTTTTTTTTGTTGTTGTTGTTTTTGTTTGTTTGTTTTTAATGCAAGAATCCTTGGGCAACAATGCAGCATTGCAGGATAAAAAATAAAATAAAAATTTAAAAAAATAATAAAAAACACTTAATTTCAGCTATCTAGAGGGTCATTTTAATGTCTTTGACATAAGACTTGCACATAGTAATGCCATGCTGCTGCAGCCTCAGAATTATGAAGGATGAATCCCAAGTCCATGATTTCAGTGAGTAAACAGCCAGCATTTCAGGCAATCATTTTTAAAGCAGACACATAGGAAAAAAAGAACTTTCAAAAGTCCTCCTATAAAGTGGTACTGGTAAGAGATGGCCTTGGGGCAGAATTTGTTTTTCTTCAGCTAGAACAAACTAAGATGTTGTGTGTTAAAGGAAGTTTGTTCTGAGACCATGAGCTTCTGGTGAGCTGTACTATAAACCTGTTTATTTTCTCCCTCTCTCTCTTTTTTTTTGTTGTTTTTTAATTAAATCATTAATAATTATAGCTCCTTTACACAATAGTAAAAACTGTATACTCTTTGAAAGTGTGCTGTTTTATTTACTTAAAATTTCCCATCATCAGAAAAATGTGATCTTCTTCACTGTCTATTGCTAAGTGCAATTGTTCTTCCAGAACAGAGATGGATGCAGTTCAGTGCGAGTGGGAATGCTGGGAGGAGGTATAATTTCTTGGGTAATGATGATTTCTTAGGTAATATTTTGGATAATTGAGGTAATATTTCTTGGATAATGATGATTACCCATGTAAAGTTTGCTGAAGTTCTGGTATGAGGAAACGTTGTTGAAATATATCATTTGGGTTAATGCTGCTTCATGATGCTGAGACATAAAGTGCTCATCTGTGGACATAGGTCATTTACCATCCGTAGTGCTTTATTATTAGGTGCAGTAATATTATGGCAGCCAGGACTGTATCAGTTCCCTCCCTGGGTTTTCGACAGAAGTGAGATCTGTATAAAATTGCAACGCATCTCTTCTCCCCAAAATACCAAGAAAAAATATTTTATATTCCATAAATAGGATGTAAAAGGAAGGTGCTTTCCTCATGTGGGTGGGGAATGTAAAACAATACCATGTCTGACCAGTCACCTCATCTCTATGCACATGCATACTGAAAACTGGCCAACAGAGTAAGTTTTCTGCTCCCTATCTTCAAAATCTTCCAGTACTAAAAAAAAAAAACACTATAAAAATATCAAGAGATGCTTTCTTACAGTGACATGCGTCAGACTGTAAAAGGAACTCACCCAGTGAGTGGTGAAATCCCTATCATTTATGTTATAAACAATAGTAATTCTTAACATGATGTGCACAAAGCTGGACAAATATTTGATATTTAAATATTTAAACGATCTACAAAACATGGCTTTGAGATATTACTGCTGCACAGAGGCATGGGTGGGTTTCTGAGCTTAGCCAACCCCAAAGAGCAAAACCAATCCCAAGAAAGAATTTACATTAGCTAGGTACTCAGGTACGAAGATGACACCAAGAGCCCTTATTTACAACTAGACAAAACACTGAAAACTATTCTCTGGAAGATAATAGTGGGAGGGACAGAGAAATAACCTGTTTAAAATAGCCTTTGAGAAGGGGATTTTTTAAAAGAGACACCAAGTTAGGTGTCCAGCCTGCACTGAAATCCAATGGGATTTGAGCAACTCTCACGGGTTTCTCTGAAAATCCTAACTTTCAAATGCCAGATTTTTATCTTGGCTATGCCAGAGTTACAACAAGGGAAGTCTCGGCGGGAGACCTCTGTAAATGAGATCAGAACTCAACCATAAAATGCTGACAAAGTCATCTGGAGCATAGAGCTGTGCTCAGTGACGAGTCTGCCATTTCATTCTTTTTGCGCTTATTGCATTTTTCCATGTGTTGCTTTTGTTTTATCTGCACTTTGTATTTTGATTTGTATTTCATTATAATTTACTTTCATTTGATAGTTCTCAGTCTATTTACAGAGAACAAAAGAATGCACAATGCAGAACAGTAGAATAATAGTGTTTATTTTCACAAGTTTGGAACGATCAAATAACTCACAAGTCACAAAGTGGAACCATGCCTGAGGTAGGTTAGGTCATCTTGAGTGTGTGGAAACAAGCAGAAATATCCCATTCTTCACTATTGTTTATTATATTTATGCCACTTGGGAGTTTTAACAATACCACATATATAAAACATTTGTTCTTGCTTTCTGCGCTGTTCAGAGTTTTCTCAAGGATCTTTGGTGCTTTTTTCATAGGAACACAGCGATGTTGCTATGCTTTAGTGACTTTCTCAACTGATTTAGCAGAAATGTAAGAAACGGCCCCTAGGAAAGAGCCAGGAGTGCTGAAAAGGAGGTTTTGTTCTCTGAATGCTTCTGTGTTTAAAAACGCTTCTTTTGAGAGTTTTAACTGGCTTATTTCAACTTCTCCATTCTTTTTCATGTGCGTTCAAAGCTCAGCCCAGCAGAGAGAAACCAAAAGCAGAGTCTGCCGGTGTGATCAGCAGCTCTGCAGTCCCAATCCACGACCAATTTTCGTAATTTTCATGCTGTTGTTGTTTTTGACAGGAGGTCCAAACACGGATGTCTAAAGCCACATCTACTGGTCTAAACCCAGAATTCGAAAAGCTAATAGGAATCATGGGAACACTGCTTCCTTCATTTGCAGTTTGAAGAACTTTCAAGAAGCCTCAGAACAAAAGGTGACTGAAAACAAAGGCAAAGGGGGCAGCTTGCCTAAAAGAGCCTCCTCCAAGCCACTCACCTGGCTCACTGTTTTGGATGCCCAGAGTCCTGCTGAAGGTCAATGCAGTTTAATCAACCCAGCATTGCGGGATAACCTAAAATCACAGCCAGTTTTCCTGGAAATACAGACCTGCAACATGCGGTGATTCAGCAGCTGCTACTTAGGCAGTTGATTTTTACTGCTGGGATGTCTGAGAGCTGGCAGCAGGAGTGATCAGAGAGTCCTAAGGCTATTTCAACATGAGCATTTGAAAATTAAGTCACTGAAATTTACTGTTCATTATTCCTCTGGAAAACTCAGGATTAAATTGAAAGACTTTTCAAAAGTGCTGGGTTCCTAGAAACTATCACTACTTTTCAGAGGAGCTGTTGGCTGCTCAGTTGCTTTAGAATAACTACATTTCATCTGTGGTCTTAGCAGCCCAACTTTATGGACTGACAGTTTTATTACAGAAACTTTAACTGTGCTAGGACTTCAAACAGAGAAAAAACAGCTCCTTCTGAGTCTTTTCTTAAGTTCATGAAGCTATTCATGACTTTGAAAAAATTTCCTGTGTTTGAAGCATAAATAATGTTGCAGTAATAACCTCAAACAAGATGGAAATGGGTGCAGAGGCAGAGCAAACAAAATGTTTTACTTAAGGATTTCATCATTCATTCCTGCCTCCTTTTTCTCTCCCACTTTGGGAAAGATGCTTTGCATCTACGCAGCTGAAGAGCACAGCCAGCAACTGGCTGCTGTTCCCGAGGGCAGTTGGTGATGACTGGCTTGTAGCTGCCCTACTTGAGGCCGGACCTCTCCATTGCATATTTGTCTCAGAACGCGTTCAAGAGGCCCCAAAAGGAGCTGGGCAGTAAATTAGCAATCAGGAAGCTTTGACAATAGAGGTCCAGAGCTGTAGTTCACTGCTTTGGACTTCAGGAGTGGAGACCCAACTAATGCTGCCTCTGAGCCCAAGCGTGTGAGCCCAGCCCATTCTCCTCCTTCCCACTCACGTTCACAGAAAGGCAAGCACCATCTGCAGGTTTGAAGGCTGCTGCCCCCACCTGGCATGCAGAAATGAAGGCCGGGGAAGCTATGCAGGACAGGTCTTTCCTGACTGCTGAATTTGATAAACATCAAGAAGGGAAGATGATGGAGAAAGGAGAAGAGCTGCAGAGACAGCACTGGGATTGCAGAGAGCATGGGCAGACATATGTTTTGATAGCATGTGAATTTTTCCACCAGAAAAGATTATTTTTTCCCATCCAGGTGGGGTAAAAATGGCTTGTAAAGGTTTCAGCAAAATAATGGCAGAGACCCAGCCTTTATTATCCAGGTGAGGGCAGTTTCAAGCAGGCTGAGGCACCCGGAGGATGCGAGATGTGATCCGGCATTCCTACCAGAAGTACAGAAAGCAGTTTCTTGGAAAGCAGGAAAGAAGGAGAGAAGCAGCTGCTGCTTTGGGTCCCAGCTCCCGTTCCGGGCTGCTCCTGGAACAGCCTCCACATGCACTGCCTCTCAGCAATCCCAGTGGCACAATTTAGCCTTTAACAACTCAATTTAGCCAATTCTGTCACCTGATTTAGAAAGAATAAATCACTGTCTCCAGGAACAGAGGAGAGAAATACAGTCGAAGCACAATTCTACAGAAGCTGGTAGTGTGAATATAGACGAGGATGTCATCTCTTGGGTCAGCCTGCAGGATCAGCGTGGTGAATGCTATGGTTTTGCTTTCTTGATGTAATCCTTGGTACCCCTGTAAGAAAGACTTCAACATTTATGCCTGGAATCAGTCCAGCTTTGTATCAACTGGAGGACATTACTGTCTGTGTTAAAATGTTCACATGGTATTATCCCACAACCCATCCCATATTTATTTTGGAAGTTGTTGCATCTGGAAAATGGGAAAACTTCCAGTTAATTCTTTTACCTTGAACTATCAGCAAACACAAGGGTATTTTGAGATTATTCCCTGCTAAAAATAATAATAATAAAAAAAAAATGAACAAGTAGCATTCATGACTGTAAGCCAAAAGAGAATCCCTCTTCAAATAATGCAAAATGGTTTAAGTTTACAGTTTTGGAGACAAGGGTGAAAAGTGCTTCTTAAAGGGTCCTTCTGTCCTGTCCTTGGAGGAAAGTAAAACCGTCTCAATTAATGGCCACTCGCTGCTGTCCTAGACAGGCATCTCAAGCATTAGGGAAATTATTTGTGTTGTAAGCTTGGGGTTTACATCTACGAAGCTAATTATAGTGTACCTATCACTTGTCCCAGATCTCGAGAAGAAATGGAGATGGGTGAAGCTGACTGTCCCTAGACATGACTGATGGCGTGAGACTCCAGGCCTTCAGCTCTCCCCAGAAATCACAGAATCACAGAATAGTCTAGGTTGGAAGAGACCTCCAAGATCACCGAGTCCAAGCTCCAACCTAACGCTAACAAATCTTCCACTAAACCATCTCCCTAAGCTCTACATCTCAACGTCTTTTAAAGACCTCCAGGGATGGTGACTCAACCACTTCCCTGGGCAGCCCATTCCAGTGACTAACAACCCGTTCAGTAAAGAAGTTCTTCCTAATATCCAACCTAAATTAGCTCCTTTTTGCAAATATCCTGGCAATATTCTGACAGTGCCCTGGAGAAAACATGGCACAGCCACATCTCCCAGCTCCTGCACGGCTTTCTGAAAGAAGCAGGTGAATGTATCTACACATCACCTCCATTGACTTGAACTGAAGGATGAATCTAGTCCTTAACTTTTGTAGCAGCACAATAATTTTCAGTGAGGATTTCATACAACTTCATAATGGAGGCATGAGACAATCACATGGATGGCAGGAGAGCAAGCAGAAGGAGAAAAACAATTAGAGTGGAAGACTGAGAAAAGGAGAAGTGACTGCAAAAAAACTAATTGTGCTAGAAAGAGCTCTTAGTGGATAAGAAGAGCTACTTGAAGAAGTGGGGTCAGGCACTGAGAACTGCACAAGTAGCAGGGAAAAGCTGGATCACCTGTCCCGAGGGAGAAAACAAATACATGGCAAAAAAAAGCACACAAGTTGGAAAGCAGTATGAGAGCAGAGAGGGCAAAGCACTGCGTTGCTTCCAAGTTAAAATGCTTCCAGATTGCTCTGATATTTAGAACGGTTAAGAAGGAAATATTCCCAGATCCCAATGTACTTGGAACACAAACCCTCCTGCAATGTTAAGTTCCTTGTTTGGTTTTATTTCTCCTTCTTTCCTTCTTTCCTTCCTTCTTTCCTTCCTTTCTCCCTTCCCTCCCCTCTTTCTCTCTCTCTTTCTCAGATTTGTTTCCAATCAGTTAAATGCTCTGCCTTGGATCCCCCCCAGCCTACCTCGTAACACCTTTGCCTTCCCACCGTGAAGGCAGGCGAAATTCTTCACACCTCCAGCTCCTGTCAGGGGCTGAGCTGTGTAATTTCACTTCCAGGCGTCAGATTAGGCAGACACTGAAGATAATAGCAAAGAATATTCTTAGACCACGAGACCCACTGACAGCAGGAAAGGCAGGCACTGCTGTTCTTCATGCAGCAGTGGCCACCCCAGCTATCCAGTACTGCTGCTGACCAGTTATGTTAGCTTACCAGGTAGCATCAGTACAGGTAAACTGGAGGATTGCAGTGCTGTCCAACAGCTGAGGGCTCTTGCTAAAGACTGGGAGGAGTGAATGGTGCCTGAAAGCAGCTTTCTGCCAACCTGGCTGCAGACAGGTATGTGATCATCTGTAGGAAAGAGTCACAGTGGGATTCTGCCACATCGCTCCCGTGTGTGGCACAAGGCACAGAAATCGGGCTGTCGTAGCTGTCCTAGGACAGCTTCTTTACCCGGACGCACTGGTACATCTGACACTGCTGCATTAAGGAGTAAGCTGAGCACTCACCTCCCCATCATTCATGCTGCTGGCGATCAGCTCACTGCCGCTCTTTTTGGGACTGGGAGAAGTGCTCTCCAGGACACCCGGACATTACAGGGCAAGTCCTGGACAGTCCGTGCCACTTCGCTCAGCCTCATGCCAAGGGACGGATCCTTGGCATTCGTTTTCATAGCACTGCAGCCAGCCTGCTATTCCCACTATGCAGCCAGGACAGCTCCTGAAAACCCTGGGTACTTAGGGAGGTAAAACTAAAGGTCCTCAGTGCTTTTTTAACCCCATTTTTTAACTCTTTTCCAAGACTATGTGATCCCAGTTCCAACTGAAGGTAAACTTTCTCTAAGGGCAGACCTGGCATGGGCTGTCAGGGGATTCCCATGCTACTTTTACCCCAGGGCTCCTTCCCAGAGCACAGCATTACAACCCCATGGAAAGGGGCCTGGAACAAGGTCAGTTCTGTGCCTTCTGCATCGGTGCAGAGCCAGAGTTGTCCTTGGCTGGCAGAGATCCGAAAGCCTCCTGCTCCAGGCTGGCAGCGATTCGATCCCACCAGGGCACGAGGACGGGGCTGGGTCCTCCTCCATCAGGAGGCGTTTTCCCAAACCAAGTCCTCCAGCGCCAGGACCCGCTGCAGAACCGTGTGTCAGACGTGAAATCGTCAGCTTGGGCAATTATTGCTCCGGTGCGTGCCTTAATTCCCTGCCCACAAACACAAGGCAGCAAGTGAGCCTCGAGCCCAGAGCAGTACTGGAGCCAAAACATGCAAGCAAGAGAGCCAGAGCCTGTATCTTAGGCAATCGTTGCCTTTTCTGCCTGCAAACGGGTCTTGAACAGAGCACGGCAGAAACAAAAAGCTGAACTCAGGGTTGTCCCTGGGGTCTTCCCCTAGGTTTTGGGCATGGAGCCCCCTGGCAGCGCCCTTCTGGCAGCCAAACTCCCTCGACCGACCCAGCATAACTGAGCTGTTTGGCCGGGCTGATAAATCTGAGATGCGAGTGTGGTCTTGCACCCTCCTTGGAAAGAAGGAGGAAAGGTTTGAGGAAAATTAAGGGCAAATTGGGTGCGTCTGGTGGGGACCGGTCTTGATCTGAGCAGCCAGGGGAGCTCTGCAGGGGGGAAATCAGGAGGCAGGCGGGATGGAAAAGGAATTTCCTTGCTGTTGAGCTGTTCCCAGCCCACACCTGGGTGCAGGCTCGCTCGCTGAGCTTCCCCTTGGGACCCTTCATCCACCGAGGCCTTGAAATAACCTGCCCTGACTGTACCCACACCGTCTGTACCTGGCGTGCTTGCCGCAGGGCAGGGTGTTCCCAAGCTGTCCCTTTGTAGGGACGTACCCTAAAATCGCAGCCCCAAACAAACCAGGATTTTATGCTGGACCCTTGCACCAATTTTGCAACTGCCTGGGCCACAGGGGCAGCCGCTGCCCCCGGGGGGTGCTGGAAAGCTGCACACCCCCCCTGCAAACCGAGGAGAACCTGGCTGTCCCGGGCACTGATGCACTTGGGGAAGAACA
>NC_048893.1:196788901-196801462 GCF_011077185.1 Oxyura jamaicensis | reverse complement strand
GAGAGCCGCGGCTGCCCGCGAGTAACCCCGGCGGCGGGCAGCGGCCGTGACGCGCTCCCCCTCCCCTCCCCCTCCGCGTCCTTCCTCCCCCCCCCCTCCCCTCCCCTCCGCGGCGTCCCCAAGATGGCGGCGCTGAGCAAATCCATCCCCCACGGGTGCTACGAGATCGGGCACACCTGGCAGCCCCGCTGCTCCCTCGCCGTCCTGCACGTCACGCAGGGGGCGCTGGCCGAGTCCCTCCGCATCTACGGCACCCTCTACCTGGTGGGTGACAGCCCCCCGGGGCCGGGGGGGGGGGGAGGAGGAGGGGTGAGGGGGGTGTAAAGGGGTGTGGGGATGGGGGTTTGGGCTGGTCTGCGGGGGGAGGGAAGGGGGAAATGGAAGGGGTAAAGGGGGCAAGGGAAGGGGGAGTAAGGGGAAGGGGTAAGGGAAGGGGGTAAAGGAAGAGAAGTGGGGAAGGGGAATGGAGTAAGGGGGTGTTTGGGGAGGGCACGAGGGTTAAAAGAGTGGGGGAGACGCGTGGGGGGTGTCAGGAGGAGCGGGGGGGGCTGTGTGGGGTCTGGGGGATGCTGGGGGAGGTAAGGTAGGGCACGTGTCAGGGGCAGCCTCAGCTGGGGTAAAAATGGGGGAAAAAGGCTGTTTTGGGGCATCTGGGAGCACAGGGTGGAAAAAAGGCTCTTTTGGGGGTCAGGGGGTACAGGGTGTAAAAAGGCTCTTTTGGGGGTCTGGGGCTGTAGGGTGTAAATCGGGGTGTAAAAAGGCTGTTTTGGGGTGTCTTGGGTTGCAGCTTGCCTCCAGGGTGTAAAGGGGGGTTTGGGACTAGTGGTAGCAAATGCTTTGGGTGGTGAACCTGGTGGGGTAGGAGCGTGCTGGGTGTCTTCATCGCTTCTCTGTGCTTAGGAGGCCAGAAGAAAAGCCCGCGCGTGGTTCTGTCAGTGGCACCTTGGAAATAGAGTCTGGGTAATCAGTGCCTTAGGATCGAGCGAGGTTCTGCTGTGTAATGAAGAGGCAAGGCTAAAAATACATGCTCAGGCTGGCGGAGTTAGAGAGTATCGTACAGGTGAGGTGTTTTAGGCCGTGCACGCAGTTAGACTCAGTTATATCACCTCAGTCGCGCTGGCTTGCTTCCAGAAAGTTAGGGTGTAGGTAGGGGACTGGGAGCTATTTGCATCCATCTGTGTAAACGTATCCTGAAAGCTGATCTCAGCTGGGATTGCTGCAGGTAAGCACCTCCTGCTGTCCCCACCTTTGTGTTTCTCCTGTAATGGTGCTTGCGGGGTTGAGCAGTGAGCTGGCTGCAAACGAAGTCTAAAATACAGAAAAACAGGTCAGTGAGTCTGTACTTTCCACTCTGTACCAGTGCTGGTGCAATAAAATGATCAAGACGTGAAATACAAGGGAAAGAGTGGGATTGCAGCAGTCCTGGCGTGAGGAGTTTAAGCGTGCTTTGAAAGTCGTGACAATATCGAATGCCATGCTAAGAAAAGTGAATGATTATTTGGCAGCAGGGTGGACCTGTGCAGTTGCCATGTCTGGCAGTGAAGGTTTTCACACCGAGCTGGCACAAACAGAAGCCGCAGCTGTTTGTGTGAGGGCACAGTGGGCTGGCTGAGGATACAAATACAGAGAAGGACATTCCCTCTTCTCCACCTCCCTGCCGTGACCCGGTAATTTTTCCCTTGGATCTGTTTTCCAATGCAATTGGCTGTGCAGGAGCATGAATGCTTGTACCTGGGCCTGATGTGAGGTGAGAAGTGTGGTGATCTATCAGGTCTGGCTAAGGAGAAAGCAGCTTAAACAGCTCCATGGCTAAATCAGAGTTCTTCAGCCTAGTAAGTCAGTCCTGCTCATAGCTATGTCACGGCTCCTGCCGTTGTGGGTTTGGAGGAAAGCTCCCTCTTTCTTTAAAAAGCAAAACAAACCCCCAAATGCCCATTTTTTTCCATTCTCTTTGACTTGTGGACCCATAAATACTTCGTCACAAACCTGAGGCAGGGTGGAAACCTTTACAGCCAGTGTCGTGCAAGGTGCAAAATGACTGCATCAGTTTTTACACTGCCTTATTGACAGTGCTTAACTTTCTTAAGGTTTTAATGATGTTTAACCAACCAGAGCAATCTAAACGTGAGCTGCTCTGAAATCTCAGTTACCTAAGAGGGAGGAAGCCCTCACCTTCCTGTGCTCCCAGATACGTAATTGTATTCCTTCCTTTGTGTGGTCTCGGACATCATCATTGCCCTCCTTGAGCAGGTTCATTCACTAACCCAGAAAGAAGTTACTGCCCTGCTTTTAGCTGAACTTTCAGCTACGTTAATGAATTGAATTGACTCTTTATGAAGGTTTTGTTGAGCACCAGAGCCAGCAGAAGGTGAAAGGGTGCAGTAGGGACTGCAGAGGATGAAGCTTTGCACATTAAGTAGCTTGGCAGGGAAAGAACTCTTCTAAGTTATGAGCCATCACTAAGTAATTCTTTGTCAGACTTAAAGCTGTGTTTGCAATCCTTGTATTTGTAAATGAAACAGTTGCACAGCACAAACATTCGGTCCTATATTCTCAGAGTCCTGTTATGGGATGAATTTAAGTTACTTTACTTCCATAGTCATAACCGTGGATGTTCAGAATGTTGCTAGTTCTACTTAGACCCCGTCTGACGGCACAACATCAAAAACTGGATTTTTTTTTTATTATTTTTTTCTGTTGAGCCTGTAAAATAGCTTCTGCTTGTTTGTTCTTCCTGTTGCCACACGCTAATAACAAAGAAAGGTAGATGAAAGAGTTGGTATGGAAATGAAGTAGGTTGAGTAGAGGAGAAGTTGCCAGAGGTCGTTCTGGGGGAGAAGTGTGTGTGGTTAGGGACAGTTACAATCCAGAGCCCGAACTCATGACATCTGCACCCTGTGTCTCTGGCGTTTTGCTGCTCTTCAATCTGACACTGATGGAGCCATGCTTAAGCGGTGCTAGTGCTTGGTGTGTAACACGGTGGCTTTCAATGAACAGCTAGAAAGAGTCTTTGCTTTTAAATAGTGCTGTGTGGTGGTGTTTTATTAATAGCAGTACTTAGGTATATTTTTAGTTGGAAAAATAAGTCTTCAGATAACCATGTCACTGTCTTTATTTTGCTCCAGTACTGGTTGATTGGTTTAGCAAGTGTAGGTTTTATATCTAAATTGAAATGTCACTCCCCAAAAGTATACTTAGCAGTCAGACAGCAATTTGTAGATGCAGTGAGCGACCCTTCGTTATTTTTTCCAGATGCTTAGGTCTTCTTGAGAAGCTTCAGTAATATGGTGGGTGTTGGAGGGAAAGACAGTAAAATAAATTTCCCTCCCTGGAAAGGTTGCTATAAGGGGCAGAGGTGGCAACTGAGGTGGGAGACAGTGCTGAGAAATGCTCCACGTGAAGTATTTCCTTCTCATATGTAGCAGTAGAGAAGTTATAGAGTAGTTTTTGAAATATTCGTGGTGCCGTATTCAATGTTAATAAATGCTTTCAGTGTTATAGTGAGGGTTTCATGACGTGCTCAAGTAATACGTAATTAATGACAGTGTCTTCTATGCTGTGCTGTTAATTGCATAATAATTAAATAAGGATTGATTTGTATGAGGGTTTTGTTTTTAGAGAGAATTCTGGAGGGAAAACGTACAAGGGCTTCTCTTGCGTGTTACACTTCTTTACATTCTAGGCTAGAACGCTATAATGCAATTTTCTTTTGAATTGACAGTTTATGTTTTCAATTTTCAACACTTCAACTCCCTTTTCTGTTTCGGGGATCTTTCTGTGTGAGAAAAATTATGCTAAAGTAGCTTCCCATGCCATGCATCTCCCTTCGTGACTCTTGTAACCTCTTGTCATGACAAAGTATTTATGTGAATGAAGTTCTTGTAATTGCGGTGATGTTTTTTTGGGACCAGATAGTTATATTAATTCTGTCCCTTTTGTTTTCAGAGCATCTTAACGAGTACTCCTTCCCCTAGTACTGTGGATTTGGCCCCTCTCCAAAGAGATCAGAAGACGGCGTGTGTTTATGTTGTGTTTAGGGTGTGTAGGCTGTGGGTATAAACACCGTCGTACCTCTACCTATCTGTCCATCAGTAACACACACCTGTGGAAACATCCGTGTCTGCATTATTCCTTGATACGCGAAGGCTTATCTATTAGCTATATCAGTACTTCGTTAAATGCCATCCTTTGGGGAAAAGGATCTTCCTAGTGTTTATGTGCTGGGTAATGTGGGTTTTACTGGGGTGGAGTTGTACGTCTGGCTGGTGGCTCTGCTTGGTTTGAAGCACCCCGGGTAACTTCTAAAATCTTTTAGATCCAGAGATACCTGGATGCTTGAGCAACCTGAAATGGCTTCCTGAAAAATGACAGTGGTGTCCCACTGCTCCTGAGATCCCTTGACCTGCTCGAGTGGAGCAGTGCCTGGATATAAGGGTCATTTTTGAACACCTTGGTGGATTGACATTTTGAGCTGTGGATTCCTCTGGAATTGGATTTCACTCCTTGCTTGTGCTTTTTGGATGTTTTGTCAATGCAAAAAAAAAATCCAGCAAGTCCTGAGTTTATAGGTAATACTCTGACATCTTATGCATTTGGAGGACAAGCTATATTTTTTGAGTCACTAAACTTCTGAAGCATCATGAAAATAACCGGTGAGCTTTTAGGGTTATAGACCACTTGAGTAAAGCTGCAGATGGAATGAGAGGGTAAGAAGCTGGTAGCTGAAGAATTTGGAGATTGCGATGGGTATGTGGCCTCACTAACATTTTGGCCATGTTTCCTGTTGTGGAGTGGCTGGCAGGAATGCTTCTTGCATAACTAAGGCTGCTTGCATTTCCCAAACCAAACGTCCCTGTGCGTGGGTCTTCTGCGAGGCCTGCTTTTATATGTATTTACGAAAAATATTTATGAAATCCACCAAATTGATTACTGCAGCCGCTTTCAGTCATAATCTTGTGTCTTAGCTGCTCGTGCCTTCCCACACCCAGAGGAGAAAGATGCCTTTTGTATGTTGGCTAAATAACAACGTCCAGGTGAACTCCGGGGAGAGCAGAGTTCTGAGTCTTCCTCAGCCCATACAATGCAAACTCACATCTTCTCTAAGACTTCTGTGACCAGCAGGTCAGGGACAAATGTGTGGTGCTTCATTCAGTCCTTAGCTTGGAGCTGTGCTATGCAGTATAAGAGAACACAAACTTTAAGGGCTCAAAGAAAGTAAGATGCCACAGGTGCTGCATATTGACACACTACTCACCAGAAAGCTTCTGAAGCTTTGTCTTCGGTATTTATAGCATTTATTGAGGCTCCTAGTGAAAACACTAGGAGGGGGAAAAGAAAAAGTTAAAAATTGCTGTCTCAAAAAACAAACAACCACCCATAAATATAATTATGCTTATTTAAAACTGCCTGCCTTAATCTCTTTAAGAAAATACAGCTGAAAAAGGCCTTCCTCGAAAGTTAATGTATTGTCTCTTTGTGTCCATTTTAGATTAAACAATGCTTAAAACAAAAACAAAAAAACAAAACAAACAATCAAAAAACCCACCAATTTGGAGGTGTAATCTTATATTATCAGAGTTGAAGAATTTGGGCTTTCTTAGAAAGTTTGAGTGTAGAAGTAGAATATGACTTCAGGGTTAGGTTGTATAAGGCTGGGGGATGAAGGGCCAAGAAATGAGTGGCTGAAATACCAGGTCTGAAGCCTTGGCTTCTGTTGCCTTTGATTTCCATTGACCTCTCATGGGAAATCTGCCATTCATGACACGCGTTAGGGCAAAGTCCTCTGTTTCCTGAGGGTTTGAAGGTTTTTGGCACTTGTTTGATGGTGGTACGTGTTTTCCAGTGGATGAAAATGCTTTGTCAGTGATAGGAAGTCTTTGTTGTGTATCTGAGGTAATCAGATAAGATGGTGATGCTTCCTCTACTGCAGTAAAAATTTTCTGATTGCTGCTTTGCTGTAAAGCTCGTTTTTCTAACTCCTGGCCTGTGGGATGGCCAAGTCATGTGTGTCCTTCACCTCTTCATTTTCCCGCTCTGGTCATCTGTCCTTGTGTAATTTAAGGCAGGAACCTTCCCCCCCTTTTCTGACCTGACCTCTCTGGTGTCCTGCCCAGCACCAGCTCCCTCTGTTTTACATCTCCTGCCCTTTCTCTGCCCAAAACAAATTGCTGGGGAACAGCTCTAGCTGTGGTCCTGCAGTGGTTCCCCCTCACTGTCAGTGCAGCTCTGGCTCCAAATACCTCTCTCCAAGACTGCTGGCACAGGAGTGAGGAGCACCAGACTCGGAGCAGGGTGGATGCCAGCGGGTCCATTTGGCTTGTCCTCTGGGCTGGGGACTTGCTCAGCTGTTTTTTAGAACAGGTATCCTGAGTCTTCTGTTCCAGTGTATTTTTAATGGTCTTGGGGCTTGCTGTATTTTATTGATTTATTTCATTTCTTCTTATACATTTTTCATAATTATTTTGGTCTTGCTTTTCATACTCATTTTACATTGATTTTGGTCTAATTTTTGGTGTTTCTCGTGCTCATGCCGTGGCTGTTTCCTATTGTGCTTGTAATAGCTTTCATAAAATCAGATGATGGTTTGGGGTGGAAGGGACCTTAAAGCTGACCCAGTTCCAGCCCCCTGCCATGGGCAGGGACACCTCCCACCAGACCAGGTTGCCCAAAGCCCCATCCAGCCTGGCCTTGAACACCTCCAGGGATGGGGCATCTGCAGCTTCTCTGGGCAGCCTGTGCCAGGGCCTCACCATGCTCTGAGTGAAGAAATTCTTCCTTGTATCTAATCTAAATCTCCCCTCTTATAGTTTAAAGCCATCCCCCTCTGTCCTGTCACTGCACCCCCTGACAAAGAGTCCCTCCCCAGCTTTCCTGTAGGCCCCTTTAGGCACTGGCAGGCCTCTGTAAGGTCTCCCTGGAGCCTTCTCTTCTCCAGGCTGAACAACCCAAACTCCCTCAGCCTGTCTTCACAGGAGAGGTGCTCCAGCCCCTTGATCATCCTTGCGGCCTTCCTTTGGACTTGTTCTAGTACTTCCATGTCCTTCTCGTCCTGGAGGTCCCAGAGCTGAACGCAGCATTCTTACCTTAGTCTCTTAAATGCCAATTGATTTTTTTTTTCTCTTACCATTTCAAAGTTGTTCTACTTACCATTCCAGTGCTGATACCTTCTTTTGTCTCTGTTTGACCCCTGTGTATCAGTATTCTTTTTCTTAGGCTTATTTTATCTATCTTATTTATTCTGTAAACTCCCTAGGGCAGTGTTTTATACAATAGCATTAAATATATGTGTTATCAGCAAGCATACAAGAATAAATCGTTTTCTTTCTATGTAAACACGGGAGGGCTCTTTGTACTGGTAAGAGCATGGGCCAGGTAGTCTTGCACGTGGACGCTGGCAGGTCTCTTCACTGATTAGTCACCAGTCAACATCAGGCCACGACAAGAATGAACCTATTTAGCTAATGAATGATTTTGAAAACTGCTCGATGGAAGACAGCATCACCAGCCAAAGATCAAGGTGAGACCGAATCAAGTGGGAGTGGTGTCACGTCGCTTTCCTGGCCATGTCTATGTCCCTGTGGGATAAGGCCAGAGAGCAACTCCAAGGCTGGACCGTGCTTGTGGTGCTTCAGCCTCGCTTCCCCTGCTGTGTCTCAGAGGGAGAGCTGCTTGGGTTTGTTTTGAGCCCAGTCTGGGAGTTAGCATGCACCAAACAGCCCTGTCTTACCTGCCTCTGTAGGCACAGTCACCTTGTGGCATCTTTCTGAGGTGTGTGAGAGGGCTGCTGCCCAGGCGGTATTCTAAAATAGTGCAGAATTCCTCGATATGTTAAAATGCAATTAGTTTGTTGTTGTTATTTGTGCTGTGAACCATTGCACGCTTGGAAGGCACGCTCCTCTGGAGAAATTCAAGGCCCGTCTACACGCCTACCTGGGCAGCCTGCTCTCGGGAACCTGCAGGGCAGGGGGGTTGGACCTGTTGATCTATTGAGGTCCCTTCCAACCCCTACAGTTTCTGTGAGATTCTATGGAGCAAGGTGGGGAGGCTGAGAGGGATGTTAGCATTACCCATGACCGTGCTTCTGTCTCTGGTGTGGGCCATCAGGAAACATGACACGTTTCTGTCAGAGGTAGGTGGAGTCGCTGTGGTTACGTTGTGCTGGGGTATCTGGTCATCTTAGGGCTGCACAGTGTCCCGTATCTCCGGGCTGGGCTATGAATGACCTACAGGTTAGCATGTTCCTGCCTTTAGCTTCTTCTTCACACCAGTTTAATGAGGACTAAAGTTGGCTTAAGCGTTACTAAAGAAAGAACCTGGTTGTAACATCTTCATTCCTGGCTGCGACCATTCTGGTCTGTTGGGGTAGCTTTCAGGACAGACCAGTAACGTCCTCTGATAAGGAGAAAATAAAGAAAAACAGTCCTTTGGTGAGATGTTAATGTTTCAGAGGGGCTGAGTTTGAGAATTTCAAAAGAATCATTTAATGAATTCAGCTGGACTGAAGAATTTATACTGAAAGGTACAAGGAGCAGCCTGGAGCCTGCATCTCAGTAATGGTGAAAAGCAGGGAAAGCCCAGCCTCGACTGGCCAAACATATCTCAGTAAAGGCAGTGCAAGCACTGGGAGTCAGCGAACGTGCTTAAAGGGATGCTTATAAAGCAAACGTTAAGTCGGTTCTCTGAAGCTGGTACAGCTGAGTGCAGGAATTCAAGGTAAGAAATAAATTACTGAAAATTGTACTGAGTGAGGCATTTCAAGGAGATGGAAGGATCAGCCCTTACTTTTTTTTAAGTATAAGGGAAACTAGTGGTGAAGATAGGTTTCCATGGAATGAGAATGATGCCACGACTGAAGGTAATTTAGATGTCATTCAAAGAATACATGAGTGTTCCTGTCTGTTTCTTGTTTTTAATGGGTGGATGACATGGAAAGTTTTAAAAACCAAAACAAAAAGCAAACAACCAAAACCAAACACGAGAAAACAACCCAACCCCCTAATGGTAATCCTCATATAACATCTCTCAAGGGACAGAGGACATCAGAGGAGAGAACAGCAGAGTGCAGTCTTCCTCGGAGTATTGCAGGAGCTGACTTAGGAAATAAAAATATCTGGAAGTGAGGTTTTGTAATCTGTGAAATCAGGGTGGGACCAGCTAATTGAAGAACAGCAAATTTGAATGTTTAAGAGGAGGAATGTGAAACAAGTTGCTGATTTGGGCAACAGCATCTTTCAAAACGGAAATGCTACCTGAGGGTGTTTTGAGTTTGTTATTGCAAAATACTTAAAATCATTTTTAATGCAAGGGATTAATATCCTTGTAAAATTAAGAAAAAATAACAAAAACATATAAGAGAACATATAATTAACACACATTTAAATGTTAGGTGTACAAATATTTGAATATAATTTAGGAAGATACCTGACAGTCTGTAGTTCTGCCTGTCCCTTGAGTGATAAGGGATTTTCTAGTTTAAATAGTGAGGATTGCTTCGCTGTTAGATTTTTCCCTGCAGCTCCCTGAGGAGAGAAGCGCCGAGGGAGGTGCAGCTCTCTGCTCCCTGGGACCGATGGCTGGACGCACGGAGATGGCACGGAGCTGGGCCGGGGAGAGTCAGCCTGGGCATGAGGGAAAATTCCTGTGAAGGTGGCCAGGCTGTGGGACAGGCTTCCTAGCGAGGTGGTTGGTGCCCCGTGCCTGTCAGTGTTCAGGAGGCATTTGGATGGTGCCCTCAGCTTTTGGTTAGACCTGAAGTCAAGCAGGTGGATGAGATGTTGTACAGCATTATTGGTCCTCTCTTAATATTCATTTTAAACGTGCCCAAATCTCATTGATAGCGACTTTATGAAAGTCATTGAGCTTTGGAGTCCTGGAGTTTTGGCTAGGTGTCTGAATACTTCTGTAGCTCTTATTTTATTTTTAAACGATTGATATAATGTGCTTGATTTTAGTTAGTATTCTGTAAGAGTGAGAGAAATGATGATGCTTTTTCGGTTTCCATCAATCAGTGTTGTATGTGTGGCCTAATTTCACCTTGGAGGGGTACGGTTCTAAAAGTTTGTACAAGCTTAGAAAATGGGGGCTTGATAGAGGAGGGAGGAAAAAATATACTGTGCTCAATACAGCAGAGTTGGTGCAAGTTGTGTGTTTTATTAGCCTGCTGCATAACCCATCAGCTTGGGTATATTGGTCAGCCTGTTAGCATGTGCATTATGCCAAGGCAATGCTTCTTGTAGAGGCTGTAGCTAAGGGACATAGGTGAAAACTGAGGATCCCAGGGGGGTATATTCAGGACTTCTTGTATTGTAGTAGAGGGGTGGTCCCCTTCTTCCAACTCCTTTGTCACGTATTGTACTGTACATCAAGGTACAAAAAAAAAGTTGTTTCTCTATACCCTCAATTCCCTTCACATGAAAACACTCAGAGATACAGTAGTTGTATCCCCTACTTTTTCTACCAGTGCTAAGGTTAATTCATTTAAAAAACTGTTACAAAAGTTTTTCATCTATATGAAAGTTTTCCATATTTCCATATGTAGCTAGGAATATTTCCATATTCCTAGCTACATATTTCAAGATTGCAATGGCCAAAGTGGCATAGTGAGAGCTAAATCAGAGCTTGTTTTAAACTTTAGGGAAACTGGGGTGATTACTGTTGGGGAGTAACTGTTTGGTTTCCAGAATGAGGAAGGAGGAATCGTCCAGTCTGGGCTAGGTGCATAAAACATAATCAGCCGTTTAGGGAATCCTTACGGTGCTTGTATATTCAAGGACTTTGGAGGACAGGTTGTAACTGTGTCTTGCTGTGATCTATTAATCCTGCTGTTCCCTTCATTTATAGGTAGTGTGGGTATGGGATTACCTCAAAAGTCTTCTAGCATTGCTAAAGACCTGCATTGAAACATACCTGTATTTTGTGCTTCAAGTTTTGACCAATTACGTGCAGAAATGAGGAGAGGAAAGGCATGTGCTTTATCTATTTAATTATTTTAGGAACAGGCTTTCTGTTTTCAGTATTTCCAGAGGTGGGTATTGGGACACTGCAAAGTACTGGATCAGTCTTGCAGGTAGAAAGAAAACATTTCCCACATGCCTGACTTAACTTATTCAAGAGGCTCTACTTGATGATATTCACAGCATCAAACTAATTGGTTTGGCTGGGACCAGAAATATTTTCTCTGGAGGTAAGGCTGGCACGTCTGGCTCCCTCTGCCTTCTTGCCAGTGTATGTGTGGGGCACAGAGGGTACAGGTGTCATGCAACAAGAAGCAGGGCATATTTCATCAAAGCATTTATTGACGCTGCGCAGGTCTTAGTCATCTTGTCTGGCTGTGAATGCAACAGTTGGGTTGTCTGAGGACCGAAGCATTGTGATTGATCTGAATTTCACACAGATTCACGTATGCATCCCCTTATAATTGCAGTATCCAGTGATACACATACTACATAGTGTAATAGTCTCTTCTGGGTTTCAGTTGTCAAGTTAAACTTATGCAGAGATGCAACAAATGCAGCAACTTAATGATAATTAATCTATACACACTTATGCTTCTAATTCTTTACTTTTGTTGCCGTGAGGTTTTTTACTTCCTTCAAATTTCAGCTTACAGTTCTATAAGAGTTACTCAGCTGTCATTTAAATAACAAATGGCTACCCTTGTATGCAGGACAGGCTTGAATTTTTGTCTTTGGGGTTTGCAAATCACTGGAAAAGTAACAGTAGACATTTAAAAAGGTATGTTGTGATATTTGAATTCTTCTGATTTCTTAATATTTGAATATATCTTTTTTCTGTAGAATTCAGCCTGTTACTTTCAGCTTTTTTTTTTTTTTTTTTTTTTTCCCCTGGAACTTTATCTCTGTTATATTGTACTTCTAGCCCTGCTCTTTTATGTTTTTAATCATGAAATACCTGGGCTTCTTTCTGCTTCATCCTTCTTTAGCAGTATGTCTGTATTTTCTGCAGCCTGTGTTGCTATGAAGGGAGATCAAGAACTGTAACCCGTGGATGCAAATAGAAGGAAACTGCAAAGTCCTGAAATTTTTGGACATTCTGAGGCCATCTGCCTTGTGACAGTGCATGATTAGTTTTAAATTCCCTTTTGCTCTTAGTTGTTGTGCGCTTGTGCATCTAGAAGAGTATTTCTTATAAGGGAGTGGAAAAGCTGGGATTTATTGGTTAACTCTTAGGAAGCCAAGAGTACAAAAACATAAGGAAAGCTGGGCTCCTGGTTCTATCTATAGAGCCTCCCCTGGTTTGGAGAGAAGAAAGGGGAGTGAAGCTGCAGCAAGGGCGATAAAGAAGGCAATAAAGACTGCAATCTGCAAACCGTGATACTACCTAAAATTTCTTTAGTGCCTAAAAATTAATACTGTAAAAAAAATCCTTAAGTTGTGGTGAGAGGATGTCAGTTTTAGTTTCTGAATCCGGGGTTTTCCTTACTGATTTCCAGATATCTCAGAATTCTTGCAAATTAAGTGAGTAGAAGTGGTTATGTTCTGCCATGACCCAAATGCGTAATGCCTACTAGGGTTGTTGTGTTTTTTTTTTTTTTTTTTTTTT
>NC_048893.1:196717122-196788801 GCF_011077185.1 Oxyura jamaicensis | reverse complement strand
TGAATATTCTTTACCTGCAGAGAGCAAATCTGCTTAAAACGTTGGTAACAAGCATACTGGCTTACATGATAGGGTTTTAATGGTATATCAGATATATATCATGGCATCGGTTTTATTATGTCTTCTGTTTCCTTTTTATTTTTAATGGTTGATGTGCTGTATACATGGAAATGAGAAGTACAAGCCATGTTGTGTCTTTTATCTGAAATGGAAAGCAGCACGGTGATGTCTGTTAGCATCTGTAGAACTCTTCCACAGTTCCATATATTCCAACTCTTCCATATATTTTTTTATATTTTTATATTTTTTTTAAAAGGAAAAGTGATTCAGTACAGAGAAGGGTTATCTTGGTCGAATGTAAGTTCCATTGAAGGGTGGAGTTAGTAACAGGTTTTATCCTAGGTAGCTGAGTAGTGCTTCTAAATATCCTAAGGCCGGGTCATTGGGTACCTTGAAAATAAGACATTTTAAGAGTAACTTGGTGTTTTATGGACAGCCTGCGTAGGAGGTTGCAGCAGATCTGATATAGTCCTAGTAGTTGGTGTTACTCAAAGGAGATTCTGGAACATCTCTTTTCTGAGAGCATCATTCTTCCCTCTGATGCAGGTAGGGCCACATGGCTTTGGAGAAGTCACAAATAAGTGAAACCTGGGTGGTAACTGACTAGAATTTGGTGGAGCCTCCTCCTCCTGGCCGCAGGTGTAATTTTGGGCTTTTGGTGCCTTCTCATAGGCAGGAGAAACACAGTGGCTTCAGAGGGAGAGCCAGCACCAACAGTGGGTTGTACTTCGTGCAAGATTCTCCCATTGTCTCGTAGTGGTGTGGGGGGTGTGTTGGTTCTGTGCCCTGCATTGCAGCGAGTCCTCGGGGTTAGGAGCAGAGGTGAGGCAGCACAGGCTGCTGGAGGCAGAGGGGCAGCGGTGTGGTGTCTGGGTTTCGTGCAGTGGCAGACACTCGTGGCATTATCTAACGCAGCGTTGCTCCACTAATGTTGCGGACATGCTGTGCTATCTTACTAAAGCTGGAAATCTACAGTATTTTGTAAGTGCTGAAGAATGTTATTTTGCAAAGTTCTTGTTACTCCATCTCCAAAAGACGATAGTGAAACTGAGAAACTGTGGAGAGGGGTGAGAAGAGCAGTGGGAAGGTACGGAGCTGCTTTTGGCCTCCTGGATGCCTGGTAGTGCGGTATTTGGGACAGTGTTGGTGCAAATTGCGGTCCTTGTGGTGAACAAATCCCCAAATGAACTTTTACAGCTGTCAGCACTCAGGTCCTGATACAGACCACCCTTAGGTGCGTAAATGAAGGAGTCTGAGGATTCACGTGCTCCTTTTATGTAGAATCACAAAATGGTTTGGGCTGAAAGGGACCTCAAAGATTTCCTAGTTTCAACGCTCCTGCCATGGGCAGGGATGCCAGCCACTACAGCAAGTTGCCCAGCGCCTCATCCAACCAGGGCTTGAACACCTGGGGCATCCTCAGCTTCTCTGGGCAGCCTGTGCCAGGGCCTCACCACCCTCTGAATGAAGAATTTCTTAGTTATATCTAATCTAAATTGAATCTCTTTTAGTTTAAAGACTCATTAAAGTCCCTTGACCTATTGCTGTGTGCCCTTGTAAAGAGTCTCTCTCCATCGTTCTTATAAGCCATCTTTAAGTACTGAAAGGCTGCAGTGAGGTCTCCCTGGAAGGTGCTGGAGTGCCGAGACCACACTTGCCATGAGATGTGCATTTCCATGTGTCTGACTCTACGGGGAGTCTCATGTACCACAGGTCACTGGAGAGCTTTGTGCTACATCTGTTAGTGTACTCTGCATGGAGATTAATGCCAGGGAGATGGCTACGGGATGTTTTGTGCCCTCCTTTGCTGCTGGTATCTGCTTCTGCTGTCTGCTGCTACACCTTGAGCAGTGGGTTTGTTGTTAAGGATTTGGCCTGCATCACGGTGACCTCCCAGCTCACCTGTGTGGTGCCTCCAGATTTTGTTCCCTCTCAAGCTGCACTGCTTTCTTGTGTGTAGCTCTTCTATTTGTTCTGTACCGTGCTTCCTCAGACCTGTTTGTGTGTCGTTATTTCTGGTTCCTTTCTTTCACTTAGGAGTACAATAGTAAAGAGGACGGAAAGCAGCAACTTAAAACAGCATAAAACTCACTGGGGAAGCTACAGAAATAAACATTAACTTTGACGTTAATTTATAAGATACTGATCTTTTCTTCTTATGCTCCTGGTACTGTGAGGAAAGAAGACTTTACACCTCAGCTGTAAGAGCTATGTTCTTAAAAAAACAACAATGTTCTTCTGTTCCAAGTGTTCGCGACCTTTGTACAGTAGGCTAGAAATAGAGGAGGGAGCAACTAGTAATCTGCTGTTTAGACTGCATTAAGACTTTGCTTCAACAGAAAGATTATCTGGATTGCATTATTGCCTAATCCATTGTGGTTTAAGCAGTCGTGACACTTGATTAAGTATTGTGCAAATCTGTTTTGAGAAGTCTGTTCATGCATAGATTGCTCCACAATTCTTAGTTTAAACTTCATTTTGGATACTAATTTTGGCGGCACTCTCCTGCGGTTTGTTCTAGCAGAATCCTCATTCTATTTCTTTATCTAAAACGTCTTGCTCATCAGTTCAGGTGGACAGGTTTTGAGAAGAATGGTTCTCTCTATGTTAACTTTAAAGGAACTGAGCCTTTGAGAGGTGTTGCTGAGCCAACAGATCACCTATCGTCATGTTCATCGGCAGTTCAGAGAGAAGCGCTCTCTGTCTCCAACTTCTGTAATTCTTAGATTGCCTGAGAATTCCAGCTAGTCCCTGGGAAACCAGTGCAGATTAAGAAGATATTTATTGCTATTTAAAAATAAAAATCTACTTCACAGTGCACCCAAATTATAATTTCATGGAGTCATGGGAACGTGGAGGCCGGAGGTGCCCGTGGAGGCCGCGTGGTCCCATCCTCCTGCTCAAAGCAGGGCCGGCTGGATGAGCTTGCTAGGGGCATCTTCCAGGTTCAGCTTCAAGGACCTCCAGTGATGGAGAGTCTACAGCTGAAAGCCTGTTCAGATATTCAGCCATCCTCAAATGAGATTTTATTTCTTATGCCTAATGTGAGTTTTCCATATTTCAGGTTGTCTGTTGTCTCTTTTCCTAGCCCCACGCGCCCCTGAGAAGCCTTGCTCCTTGTTCTTGCAGTTGCACAATTTCGGTGGACAAGAAAGATTCCTGAGGACCTGTTGTGTTTCAGTCACTAATGGTTCTTTATAAAACATGGACTATAAATCAAACTGACCAAGAAGAGCTTTTATTTTTTAGATCCAGTCTGTTTTCTACAATAGGCAGTTTTTAGAGATAACATACTGTTTCTGTAAAATTTGTCAGGAATATGTTCTTCTGGCACACGGTGAAATCTTTTTGGGCAGACTTGCAGTTGGTTAATTGGAGTATAAAATCTTTAGTAATGCATAGTCACCTCACAGACACTGCATAGGGCCTGTATTTAGGTTACTTAGTGATGTCCTGACCTTTGGTAGGAGATAGCTGAATTGCCTGAAAGACAAAATTCTGTGAATTTATTGCATCTTAAAGTTCTGATGTCTGGCAGACAGCATTTCTGACTATTATGGCCAACGGTAACAAGGTAATAAAATTCCTCCTATGCTTTGCATTAAGGCTTGTTTGGTGTGTTTCCTGATATAAATATTGTAACATCTGGATCAAGTTCAAAGGAAGTGGCGTTGTTCATAGAACCAGCAAATTTAATAGGCTTTGATTTACTGCTTAAGTGGGCATATCTCATTTTCCTTTCTTGATTTTCTTTTTTTTTTTCTTTACGATGCAAGAAAGTCTCTGAATTAAAGTTTGTCCCCCTTTTTTTCTTCCCTCCTCCCTCAGATTGCAGCTATTCTCAGGAAAAGAAAACTTGACTATTATTTGCACAAGCTGCTACCTGAGATCTTGCAATCAACCTCCTTTCTGACAGCAAATGGGACCTTGTATATTGCTTGCTTTTGCATTCTAAGGTTGGTATACTGTCCTAAAGATTACATGTAATATGAAAGCCATTTTTATGAAGCTTTTAAATTTATCTAAAAACATGTCTTTTTTTTTTAATACACGTTTGTAGCGGGTAGGAGTAAGACAAGCAATAGCCGTGCTTTCTGGTTTTACCATTTGAATATGCATTTTTTTTCCCCTTCTTTTGTAAAGTCTTTTAAATCAGTAAATGAGACAATGTATTCATCTGGTTCCCTTTTCTCCTTGTTACTGATTCCAAATACATAGCTGCAGGAAATTCAAATATATACTAGGGAGTACTGGAGAAAGCCCGATCTTCCTTTCCTAGAAAGATTTGATGTAAATGGACATTTCAAACAAACAGTGGATAACATGCTTATCAGAGAAGTTATGCCTTCCAAATTAACTCATTTTCTTTGAAGGATAAATACATATCTGATCATGAGCTGGTTGATGCATGAATTCCCAAACGGCAAGATTACCAAGATTGCATGCTAGGACTCTTAAAGAAGAAAGATTCCCTACCTTCCAGCAGTTAGGAAGTCATTAACAAGCAGTTAAAATGCGTGAAACAAAAGAAGGAATAAATAATGTGTTTGCATAATAGGAAGGGGTTGCCAATAATGTTTCTGCTATATTCTTTGTCCTGCACAATCTGGAAAAAAGGATGAAGAATTGTGTAAGATTATTTGAGGCTATTTAGAATATGAAAGTCTAAAATTGGCTGTCTGCTATTTCAAAAAGATCTGTTGATTAAAGTGGCTTATGAAATTTGATAGAGGGAAAGTGCAAAGCAATCCATTAGAAGGAAAAGAGCTGTCCTAGCCTGGTCATGCAGTGATGAACTTTAAATTAGCTACTGTGTTAATCAGAAAGATGTTTGAGAGTCGTCAAGGGTAGGTTATTTGAACAAGTCACTTCAGTGAATATGGTCAAGGAGACAAGTGTTATGAAGAGAAACTAAGAATAAGCCAGCAAGCAGTATAAATACACAATATCTTTAAAAGCTGTGTACAGTATGCCTTTATTTATTTTTTAAGATCTAATTCTGAGCTCATAATGTTGATAAGTCCCTCACTTGGAGTGTACTGAATATAAACATTGTCTGGCAGCTTGAGCCATATAAGCTTCCTTCTCTAATCTGCTCTTGGATGGGTGACAGGATAGAGATGTGCATGTGAGACTTCTCTGCTTTTTTTAACCACTTGGTGCAAAAGTTTTTTCTGTTTGCATTTGTATGATTCTTTGAAATCATACTATATGATACAGGGGATTTTTAACTTCATTCAGTAGCCCCTGAGAGCAAAAATAATTGTATAATTTTCCAGCCCAGAATGCTGTTTGGTATTGTATGTTTTAATCCATCCAAGAAATGGCAGAACACCACAGATTTTTTGCTTAACTGCATCCTAAATATTTCTGAAGTCATGACCGTGCAAAAAGGTTGTCTGAGACTTTGGAGATCTAGAGGATCTAGATCTGATTCTAGATACCGCTAAGAGATTAAGCGTGATAAATTTGTGTAATCGGATGTGTGCTGCAATTTTGTATCCTTTTTGGTGGGAAAGCTTACTACACCTTTTTTTTCGATAATATCTTCTCAGTCCAAGTCCCTGTTTTTGTTCTATGAATGTCTAACCCGGCCATAGCTTTGGGTTGATACAGAATTTCCTGCAGACTTGGAATCCTCTGAGCAGGAGAGTTTCCAGAAAGCAGGAGGGGCAGTAACTCAGAAGCAAGGCTGTCCAGCAGTTGGCTCCTGGAATTCTAGAGCAAAGCAACAGATTGAAGGGTTTGTAGCTGGACATGTTAACTTGTATTTACCTGAACAACTCCTGGTTTGAGAAAGAGCTGCCTGTTTCCTTCTCTGTAACACCAAGGAGGAGATGTGTTGGCAGACATGTAGGGTCTCCTGGATAAAGTGCCCACTTGTTCATCCTTTCTCCTAAGTCCCAGTGAATCTTCAGTCACTGTCTAATTAATGCTGCGTTATGTAGAAAATACTTTTTTAGTCTTCCAGTAGCAATTAGAAGACCTAAATATGCAATGTAGTTGTTGGTGAAAAGTCGGACTTGTGCTAATATGTGTTTTTGATGCTATTCTAATATTTCCTTGCTTTCCACCAGGGAAAACCACCAAAATGGAAACAACTGCAATTACTTTCAAGGGTGCAATATTTTAGACAAGAAAATGCAAAACAAATGATTTCCTGAATGGTTTAATATTCTCTCCATTTCATAAGTGGCTAAAATTTCCAAAGCATCTAAGCCCCATTTCAGCAATGGCTTAGGCTCTAGATAGATGTTCTCATTCTAGAAGGCGTTACCAAGCTAAGTTAGCTGACTTTTCTTCTTTTTTTTTTTTTTTTTTTTTTTTTTTCCTGGACGTAAACCGGGGAATGTTGGCAGAGCAGAGGGGCTGGTGGTCTGTTATGGGCGTGTGACAGACCAGCTGGGGGTTGTAATCCCTTCTGCTGATGAGCTCCAGAAGCCTGCATCTGTCTAGGCTTCAGACGGAAGTGCTAGGCTCCTTGATGTTGTCGAGCATTATGTTGTGATTTTTAGGTTTTCAGTTTTATTAAATTAATGCAAAAACTCATGAAGACACGGTTCTGTTAGTCTGTCAATGAGATCCGTTCAGTTTGCCTACATACAGCTTGACTTTAGGTTGCTTAAGTCAATTCAACCTTACGAATCAACCAGCTTTTCAGCTTTGGATACAGTTGTACGGTGAGGAATTAGATGCGCAACTAAAAAGAGAATTCATTTTTCATTCCAGTATCTAACAGTAGACCATGTAAAAATAACCATGTAAATAACAAAAACTTGTTTCCATTTATTCCAGCAGAAGTTTAAATGTTTCACTTACTGGTCAGATGCTTTAATTTTCATTGACTCTTACTGTGCAAAATCTATGCTGTTGTTTCCTAAATCTTATCAAACTAAACACGTACCATTCATAGAGGAAGTGTAAACCATGCAGAAAGAACAAATTCCCATTTTTTTCCCACAGAAAAGACATTTGTTCTCTTAACAGGTGTGTCTGATAGGATGTGTTCATACTGAAGTTGTTTAAAATGGCCTCTCTGAAACCTCATACAGTAATTGCTTTCCAAGAGAGTCCTAATAATGAACTTTAGCTCCTGTGGCATTTGGCATTGTCATCCAGAGAAATTATCCTTTTGCAGCTGTGGGAATGAACAGTGTGTGTAATTGCCATTACATCACTTGTTGCTGATACACTGGCTCTCTTCTTCACTTAGGAACGTAAGCTGGCATTGCTCACTGGTAATGTTATTTTTGCAGCAGAAGTGTGAAGTGAGGCTAATCATGCCTTTTACAGCAAGAGTAAAAGTGCTCTAATCCACGTGGTATCAGTAATACTAGGCCATGCTTTTGTGTTGTCAACATGAAATTTCATCTAAGAAAATTTCTTTTTCCTACCTTGTGGTTGGCATTTTGTTTGTTGTATTTTATTCACTTAATTTCTAGAAGGGGCAGATTCCACCATAATGCTATATTTTCCTTAAACAATGGTGCTTATCAGCTGAGCAGCTCCAGTTTAATTGAAGTGTGTTTGTTAATGCTACCAAATTTCATGACTCCCTGCTATTGTTTGCTTCTGTGGTCAGCCTGAGTTAGTTTGAAGGTGCAGGTGTTCTCGGCACATCCAGTGTGGTTGAGGCCATTGTCCCCCAAAGACGTTTTGGTCTTCCTGTTCACACAGGGACCAAATACTTGCTTAGATGTCAGCATTTGTGTAACTTTTTTTCCCCCCAACTCTTCAAGTTGGAAGAATTTTGATACTTGACATTGTGTGGACTGTCAGAGAAACCCAGATCTAGTTGCAAAATGTGAGAGCTTTCCCACTGGACTTAACGCAACTGGGATTTTGCTGCTGGTTCTAGTTGTAATGTGCAGATTAATTCCCTGGCTTACCGTGAGTGAGTGATTTACTGTTTATAGCAATAGTTTCTCTGTCTTCAGACACGATGTATGCTAGAACAATTTGATTTGATTCCTGGCTCGCTGGATTACATTTCCACATTTCACAAGGCACATCTTCCTGAAGATGTATTCAGACAAGTAGCAGAGAAAAGAGCAATTATTACTTATTCACTGATCGTTTTTTTCTATAATGAGTGTCTGCAACTTTTCAGAAACATCTCTTGGAAGCACCACTTTCTTTAAAGCAATCCTTTAAATGAAATGGAAACATTAATAAAGTATTTCAGGTGTTAATGTTTATGTAACCCCTCTGAGAACAACTATCCAACTGTAAAAGTAAAATGATTAATATTTATTTGTAAGTGTTGATTAATATAAAGGGACAACATTCATTTTAATGGAATATGCGTAATTTTATGATAAAAGTAAAATACAGTGGTGGACATCAGTATTTTGTTTGCTCTGCGTGTAATACATGTACAAATTACATTTTCAGGAAACTACTTGGAAAATTCTACTTTTGGTCTCCTGGTTTTGGTGCTGCTTTACCGGCTTCTTACATGGCTATTCTCATTGAAAGGAAAAGCAGGTACAGTTTATCTTTATGGATCTTCTGTTTCATATAATAATATTTCTTGATTTTGTCACTTGACAACTTATTTCCCAGCGCTGGACGCGTACCTTGCTTGAAAAAGCGCCTTTTGCAACCTTAGAGTTAAGTATAGGAAGCTAAAGTGAAAAAACACGTTACCAATGATCATTTTTTTGTGTTGTTTTCCTTGTTTGTTATGTAATTGGGTTGCTTAGACTGCCTAATGAAGCTGGGTGGTTAGGATTGCCTAACTATTTTGTTTGTTTTGTTTTTAATCTTTTAAGACATTGTCTTAAGACAATTGTCTTAAGACAATGTCTTAAAAGACATTAATGTCTTTTAAGACATTAAAAGATTAAACGTTATAAGATATTATTTATAATGTTTGCAAAGTCGCTGCAAATGAAATTGTTAACGGAACTTGCTGATGACACAAGCTAACAATGTGACACTAGAGAAAGTAAAGGAATAATAGGAGGTCCTGGAAAACACTAACTTGAAGAGCTGACATAATCCAAGTTGGATGGGATGTAATGATACAGAAAGCGAAGCTTTTTGCTTACAAAATGGTGCTGAAGCTTGTTAGAAAACAACATCAAGCTTGGTACAAAAAGCAAGAGGCAGTGGGGTGGAAGCCCTGGGAGATCCATGGGTAGCTGAAAGCTGCCGTTTGTGATGCGACCAGGAAAAATGGCGGATGAAATCCAGGATTGTAAGGTTTTAATGGTTTTGAAATGCAGTTTATATTGATAGCTTGTATCAATAATGAAAACTATAATGCTTAATTATTTTAATGAGGAATGAGATGTTTTTGTCATCTAGTTAGTATGCTTTATTTAAAGTAGAGGAGGAGACAGGTGTAAAAGAAGGAATTATTCTTTAAAAGAAAGGGAGCTTCATCCCTAGAGATGATGCAAACACAGTTCTGATCACTACAGATGTGTGAAGCTTCTTCATGCAGTCATTTCAAAAGAATTGCAAATACATACGCTTTGTGTTGTCACCTGACTGTCAGGCCCCATTCCTAAACTTCAGTTGAGGAGGAAGCAAAGCCCAACCTGAGTTTGGTAAGATTACCAAAGTTCTATCCTTTGAAAATAATTCATTTTCCATTTGTTTTGGAATTTGAGGGATGTTCTTTTATACATAAGAACTTCTGGAAAAGTGGGAACAGTTGTAAGCCACATTTTTTAACGTAACAGTAGCAAAAAAACAAAACAAAACAACACATTAAAGTAATAAATTATTCTGTTTTATTTAGGAAATTAAGTTATCCCTTTATTTATTTACAAGTCCTTTCCAGCTGACTGGTTTTCATCCTACTGCAATTACTTCCAAAAAGGGCGGATGCATTTTGGTAGAACAACTTGCGTTTCTGTGGACTCCAGCATTGTGTTGACATCAGTGTTTCATTTCGCAGTGCAAGCAAATGCGTTTTCCTCTTTTGATTGGGGACACTTAACTTTTCCTACAGACCTGTTACAACGTGAAGACTTCATGTGTCAGGCTTCTATTCTTTCCAGATAACATTAGATAGACTGCCAGACTAATTTCTTCTAATTTATAAGTTTCCTGTAGCTTTCAGAGTATTAATCAGTCAAGAGCTGAAACCGCTTCTAAGTGCAAACCATACAGGGTTTTTCTGTAATAATGGAACAACTGTGAAAACTTTTGCACAACTAAAACTTCTTAAGTGTAGCAAAAAGAGTACATAAAGAAATGTGTCAAATGTCAGATTTTGAAAGTCTTAGTGGCAATGCAAGAAAACTTTGCCACATTAACAAGCACCGATTTAGCTTCTGAGATTTGGAAGAAATAAAACTTGAGGTACAGCTGTGTAAAAATGACAGAAGTGTGTACCTCGTGTATGTAATGCATAATGCTGAAATACTTAAATCTTGCATGTCATGAAGAATGAAAAGTTTGTGCCCTAATGTAACTTGTCTAAAAAGTTCACTTTGTATTGCATCGGATAAAATGTAAAAAGGAAACATTGGTATAGCACCGTAAGGCATGAAGTTGAACTTCAGTGAGCATTTTACACTCTGCTGATTAAGTCTTCATAAAGAGATTAAATTGCAAATATTTGTACACAGGAAACTGTGTTCTTATTCCTCCAGTGCTGATAATATTTAGAAAATATTTATTGCATCTTTAACATCAGTTTGGGAAAGAAGGATGTTCATATGTAGTTCTCAAGCAAGTAAGATGATTGTGCTGTTAAGCAGGAGTATGATTTCCACAGCACACTTAGCAGGCGTATTTCCACGACTGCTGTGTTGGGAGCTTGAAAATGTGCAGTCACTGTTATTAATGAAAAAATAGATAAATGAAATCAAGAGACAGTTGAAAGTTTAATTATTTTTAAGATAAAAAGATGTTTGGAATGTTATTGGATGCTAATCATGTAAACTGTGTGAAATGCTGGTGCTGACAGATGCAGTGAAATACGACTTTCTGATTCTAGATCTATTCATTTGTTAGCTTTTGTTACAGGCGAGATCAAATTTTAAGAGCCTTTTGTGGTCTCTTAGGAAACTGACTTCGGACATAGAGAGACAGCAGTGTTTTCAGTCATTTCCTGAGTAGCTTTCAACAGAGCGTATTGAGAAGTCAAGGAGGTGGGAAAAAGTCCTGATTTTAGTTCATAAATATCTCCAGCCCTTTAAATTGCAACTAGCAGCTGGCAGCACCATCAGACTTAATCACTTAATCTCTTCCCAAGTGGAGACCCTATTTTAAGTGCCTCACTGGCATGTGCTTGCACAGCATCCCTGTCAGTCCTCAACTTGGAACAGCATGCTTGTAAATCACATTTTCCTGAGTGTTACTGTACATGTGTGCCTGCCTTGTACATTTAAAAATTCTTGTGGAAGAATGGGAAAAAGAGCTGGGCAGCTAGTCTTACAGGGACCAGCACTGCAATCATTAAGGGGAGTGGGTTTTCTAAGGTGTTGGAGGTGTGGCTTGATTACAGTTTGCATCTGTGTAATGAGTAACTTAAATTTGCATGGCAGTGGCAAAGGAAAAGGGAGGTGGGATTGAGCAGAAATGTCAAATGTTCTCAGAAAATTATCTACATTATATTATACCGCTACTTTCCTATAAAGATACAAATTGCACCTTAGTTTGTCCACGTGGATTCTATTTTGTGACTATAAAGCACAGTTATTCTGTGTATGAAAGGTAGTTTATAAGGATCTGTGGAAAGGCCGAGGAATAAAAACACTTGTAAACTTCCCTGTGTGCTTGGGATCAGCATGTATGAATGTTCTGTGGTTTTACTAGAGAAGAACACGTCACAGTATGATTGATTAATGTTTGGGTAGGAATGATTTCTTGGATCATAATTGAATGTAGATGCATAAACAGGGATATTTGAGTTTGTGATGTGCTGATTCACATTCTGCCCCTTTAGTGCTCTGACCCTGCGGGAGTAACTTGGAGTTTTTGCCTTTTTATGGTGCTCTGAAGCTGCGTGGGTTGCCTGTTAGGGTTAGGAGCAAGCATCCTCACTGACCAATACAGAATTTAGAAGTTGAAGTCTGATGTATATTAACTACATAGCTGGTATACATCTGATGTTCTGAGAAGTACCAAGAGGGCACAGCGTTAGATATCATTAATACTGACGTTATTAGCGTTAGTCCTACCGTGTTATTTCTTTTCATTTGTGGCTCTGACAGAGATGTTAAAAATGAGAAATGAAACAAAACCTTGTAGGTGTTACTTGTTATGTTAAGTTTCTTCACATGCATAGAAAAGCTTCTTATATGTAAGGAAAGTATTCTTTTTTCCTGGAGAAATGTAGAGTTCATCAGAACATACAGTTTTCTAATTCCTTTTGATTATTTAGCAGTGGCTTCAAGGTTTTAATTACTCTTCAGGTATATGTTATCATAATAACAATGGTTATTAGTGGTTATTAATGCGAAATACAATTTCTTTTTAGTATTAACAGTATTAGTAATATTAATAATGGTTGTTATTAGAATAAGTACCTCCTAACAGGTGCACTTGCACAAGTATATTTAAAATAACGTCGTTTTCCTTGCAGGTTCACTTTTTTAATATCTTGTCCGATGTATCTGCAGTTCTTTTGTCACAACTTATTTTTATAGTATTGGATGCTAAAAGGTCTGTTAGTGACTTCATTTGGGTCACATTCATTTCATGAAGCTTCCTTAGGAAATCCCTGCATTCATTTTACTGACCTCTGTATGGAGTTGTCTTACCAGTGCGCTCCCTGCAGGGGTTGTTTCAAGCTCTTGATAAGAAGCAATTCTACTTGATGATAACTTTTGTAAAATGCTTATTTTGCTAATGCCTTTTGGCTTTTGTTTGGAATTCTAAGTTACTCTCCTATAGCATCTAATAGATGAAAATGACTACGAAGAAGACGAGCATGTAGCAGAGGAGGCAGCGCGTGGCTTGCGCTGAGCGGCATCGCGTTGCCCTGCGCTGGGAGCGCCGGGGCTGTTAGCAGGCGAGGCAGTAATTGAATATACTCGTTAAAATTGCCGTGAATGAAGCTGCTGAAATGTGATATGAGGCTTGGCTGCAGCCAGTGTATTGCTGGAAATGGGACTGGATGGGTTGTACCTTTCGGATTTCTAAGACAAAGAAGTCTGCTAGTTCAGTGAGCAGCCAGGATTTAAGACATCTGCGATTAATTATTGTCAAAGAAAGGCATGATGCTCTCTCAAGTGTTCTGTAAACCTGTTAATGCTTCAAATCCATTTAAGTTATATTTTCCTGTTAGCTAAGTGGCAAATTTCAGTTTGTTGGACTCTTGTTTAAAAAATAAAGTATTAATGAGTTTCAATAGCTATTTATAAAGCTTTAACAAGGGACACAGCTACAATTTTAATGAAATTAATTGTCTCGCTGCCTGGCTAACATTTTTTTTTTTTCCATTTCTGCACTTGGTAAGCAATTAAGAAAACCCCCTACAGCCCGCTGCAAGCTCCGGGGCAGCTCTGAAGGGACCCTTCTGGGATTGCCCCCGCACCCCGTTGGCCGAATGAATGTTTACGTACTGGCTGTTAACATTATAGCGGCGCCTGTCTCGTCGCTACAGTTGAGACTGTGTCACTGATGGTATTATAAAACCTTAGATTTAGGGCTTTTATAATTTGGTTGTAAAATCTTGCTCTAGGCTACTATTGGCAGTACGTTTTAGTAGAAAACTTTGGATGTTTTTTCATAAAGTTCAGTATACTAGACTTTGAGAAAAGTATTTAAAGCATCTGTGTTTATAATGTGATATAGCCCAACAGTGCACATTTACAGAGAATGTCTATGTACGTATAATCGTGTTCTTGGAAACAAAAATATTACCATATATTGCTTAAAAAGTGTCAGAAACATTTCTAGAAGTACAATGTGGAATTCTTGGACTTGTATCTTCACCTGATAGCACACTCACTCAGCTGGTGTTTGGGGCTGTTCCCTTGCCATGAATGCCTTTAGTCTAAATACATTGCAAAGGCAGAATGTGACGGCGTAGTAATGGCGATTGGTATTCTATATGCTGTAAATAAATACAGCGCTTCTGTGGTTTTCATGGAATTCTCCAGTCAAATACAAGTTTGTTGGTATATTTTTGGATAGTGGTATAGTATATTTAGACTTGAGATGACGATTTCCTTTCTCACAATGTTTTATGGTTATCCAGTTGGATGTATTTTAAGGAAGCCTGTAAATTTCCAGTATGAGGGGAAAAGTGGGCAAAACACGCAAGCAAAATCTTTTAACACAGCAACTGTTTTTACAAGCGTTAGTCTTACTTGCTACAGGTAAGAAACCGAGACAGCAAGCTACACTGTGGGATGCTGTTTCACCTGTTTTGTGTGGTGAGAAAACCTCAAGTTTGGATCACTTACATGAGTATTCTGTGCTGTGGTCTGGTAAGCAGAGCTAGCAGGGAAACAAATTATTTTGGAGTTTTTTTCCCATGGAAAGATTATTACTCTAAAATGTGGAACCAAGCTGTAGAAGTGAAGTTAACAGGAATGCTTCTTGCTTCTAAACCAAAATATTCTAAAATCTATTGCACTTCAGCAACTTCTTTGGTGACAGCCAACAACTGAGAGATCTGCCTTTTTATAGGAACAGCTTGTAAACATTTGAATGTGTTTTGCTGCGTGCCTTAAGGATTGCTACTGCTATAGTTATCAGAGGGAGGGAAAACACTGATTTTTTTTTTTCCCCAAGGCTGTCTGGGAGTGCAGGAGTTGAGCTGGAAGATGCTGTGATTGTGGGAACGCAGTCAGTGGTGGGTGGCTCAGGACTGGCAGCTCCTGGGGGTGTTTTTTGAGGAAAGTAGCGTTTCTTGCTGACTTTTGATACTTTTCTGTAGCTTACCTTCAGTGAATCATGGAAGTGCTAAGATTTGAAGGGATTCCTTCTTGAGATCCTGAATCCAGCCACCAGCTCAGGCAGGGTCAGCTGCAGCTGCTTGGACAGGACCATGCCCAGCTGGGGTTTGCACATCTCCACAGATAAAGGCTTGGGACGAGCTGTTAGAACAGAATAGTTCAGTTGGAAGGGACGTCCAGAGATCAAGTCCAACCACCTGACCCCTTCAGGGCTAACCAAAAGCTAAGGTACATTCCTGAGGGCACTGTCCAAATACCTCCTGAACACTGACAGGCATTGGGCACCAACCACCTCACTAGGCAGCCTGTCCCAGCATCTGACCACCCTAACAGCACAGGAATTTTCCCTCCTGCCCAGGCTGACCCTCCCCCGGTTCAGCTCTGTGCCCATGTGTCCGGCCATCGGTCCCAGGGAGCAGAGAGTGGCACCTCCCTCAGCGCTTCCCTCCTCAGGGCTGTAGGGTGCAGTGAGGCCCTCTCCAGACTGGGCACCCCAAGGCTCCTTGGCCTCTCCTCACAGCACATGCCTTCCTGCCCTTTTACCAGCTTTGTTGCCCTCCTCTGGAGGCTTTCAAGGACCTTAACAACCTTTTTGTATTGTGGAGCCCAGAGCTGCACACAATATTCTAGGTGAGGCAGCAACAATACTAAATACAGCAGGAGAATCACCAGTTTTGGCAGGGTGGCTATGGAACACCACTAGTGACCAGCCAGATACAGCTCCACTCACCACGACTGAGCTCTACAGTTGAGATATTGTAGTGTATATAATCACGCTTGCAGTTTAAAAACAAATCAACAGCAACAACAGAAAAACACCAAAAAAGATGTTTCCATCTGTTCAAATGGCATTTCCCAATTTCATGTGTTTTAATGTGTACCCATGGCCTCTTGCCCTGTCACAGAGTATTGCTGAGGAGTTTGGCTCCCTCAGCTTCATCCCTCCCGTCAGGTACTTAGGCACACTGCGAAAATCCCTCTTCATTCTGAGGAGTCCCAGCTCTCTCAGCCTTTCTTTGCAGAAGTGCTCCAGGCCCTTCTTCATCTTGTTGGCCTTGTTGGACTCTCTCCAGTATGTCCGTGTCCCTCGTCCTGGGGAGCCCAGACCTGCAGCCAGGGCTCCAGGCACTGAGCAGCAAGGAGGGATCACCTCCCTCGGCCTGCTGGCAATGCTCTTTGCAATTCTGAAATGCCTCACAGAGAGCAGCTGTCATTGCATCTAGAGTTGGATTGTGAAGCAGCCCCATATCAAAGAAAAGGATATTCTCTGATGGTGACAAAAAGATGCTACATTACTAGCAAGATATAAACTGTGTACTTCATTTGAAAAAAAAATAATCTGCATTTAACGAACTTTGGGAGACCATTTTGTTCTTTAGTAGGAAAGATGGAGTGGGTTTTTTGTCAGAGCTCAGCTGTATCTGCAGAGCTTTCTGTCTCGGAGGGAAATGGGCTGTCTGGGCTCCAGTGTAGCTGCCTCAGACCTTCTGCATTTGTGACCTAAGTGCTCTGGTTTCATAGCAGTAGTTTTCTTTCCTCACTCTGTTCTTTACCTTTTCGTTAAATTGCAGACTCTTAGGAAAGGAGTTTGTCTTCCTGTGAACAGCTGAACAACAAAACACAATGTAAAATCGCCCTATAGTAATAGATACCGATGTTGTATTGATGACTGCAATGGAACACCCATCTCTTGATGCTGTTTCATAACTCATCCTCTATCATGTATAGCTAATGATGTGACAAGACACTGTTTTGACCAATACATTATTCTAAACACTTTCTTTGGAAGTCTGTCCTGCTTTTTAGGAGGTCAGTAAATGTTACACGCAGCTTACTCAGCCTTGAAAATGCTCATAGATCACCTTAATGGTTTTTATGTTCTAAATTCCAGCTGTTAATAGTCAAAACTCTCGGAGTGGGTATAAATTACTTGGTATTTATTTTATATGCTTGGAGTTGTACAAAATCAGCTTTTACACAAGTTATATGTTTCTCAAACACCTATTGATATAGGAAGACATGATAATGCCACGCCATGCAGGTTAGATATGGCTATGATTAATGTATTTTTATCGTTTCCTGTTAGTTTTCAGAAATAAGCTTGCAATTGCAAATTATGCCTACCATGCATAACTTAATATGTTAACAGCAATATTTCAGTCTCAGCATTTTGCTGTCAGATTTACCCACTTCTAGTTTATCAGTTCTTTGTTTCAAGCTTCATTCTTCTGAAAGCGACTTGAGTGTTATATGGGATGACATGAGCATTGCTGCTTTGTCTTCAGGAGATTCAAATTCACAGTGTGCTTTTGGTGCCTAGCTGTGTAAAGTTTTCCTTAGTGTTATTGTTTTGTACTTTTGCTTGTTTGTTTTATACATTACTTGCTTGTTTGGTTAATACATTACAAGAAAGAGTTCTGAAACAGAACTTTAAACAAATCTGTGAACTGCCTGAAACAAAACAGCTGAACTAAGAATACCACCAGGGTGTCATAAAGCTTTTGAAGAGCAAGATGCAAGTTAGATATACTAAAATCCAGTTGGCATTGATGGGGCAAAAAAAAGTGCTTGATTTTTCTCCAGGAAGCGATTGATTCCATCTCTTTTGGAATATGAGGAATTACCCACATTCCAGGGACACATACGAAGTCTGTATAATCAAATGGCTAACGTTTGAAATTCTGCAAATAGGAGAGAGAAATTTCTGTCCTGGGTAACCAATTCTACCAGCAACTGCAATATTTATTGTGCTTTTTTTGAGAGGAATCTGCATGCTTCAGGCTACCCAATTTAGAAATCAACTAGTAAATGCTGATGAGTCTTGTGTAAGTTCTTGAGATAAGGTCATCAGTTCTCTAGAGACAATATGGAGAAGTATGCTTCTCTGCACTTTTTTGGTTTACAGTGTCTTAAGATCTTGGAACATTCTGTAAATTTCTGAAGTAGCTGGAAGCTGTGGCTAACAGGATGTTGAAGAGTTATGAGATTGGAAAAGAGATGCTTTCTTGTGAACTGCTCATAAGTATTTCTTCAGTCAGCCTAACCTGTGCTCCCTGACCTTTAGTCCTGGTGATTCTGTTTATGCATATAAAATGTAGGTATGAGCCTTATAATTCTGCATACCTTTTAAAAGGGAGTGGTCACAGTCAACACTTAAACTTAGCTGAAATGTGTGTTTCCATTGCATACTTATCATCTCTTCCTAATCAACAGAGAGAATCACCATTATGTGTCTGTTACACAGTGTAGATTACTGTCGTAAGCTGTATTTTATCCACTTAAAATGGCAGAAGTTTGGCAAGGTGAATCCCACAGCTGTGACCAGAGCTAGAAGGATCCTTGGGGATCAGTGGTTTCAGTCTTATGTGTTTACATTTGATCAGTCCAGGCTATAAATGAATCGTGCTTCTGAGGAGTGTAACCATGTCTGCAGAGGTGGTCAGTAACCAACTCTAAAATTTCCAGCGTGTGGCATTCAAATGTTGGAAAAGTTTGGTCCAGCTTGGCAAGTGGTCCTTGAAGTCTTGCACAAAGTGAAAAAGCAGGATAGCCACAGCTTTGTAGTTGAAAATGTGTTTTCTGGGATAACACAGGTAGAGAAGGTAAGAATACTGGAAGAACCCATGTAATATATGAATCTGGGATTCTGGAGATGCTGGAGAATGTGTTGCCAAAAATCTGGGTGGGTCCATACAGACTGGATTTAGCTGATCCTTTTCTCTTAGTGTTATAGTCAGGGCTGAGCCGGATCATCCAGGACTGTTTGGATGTGTTTGCTCAATGGTCTCCAGTTCCCTGGGTTTCAGGAGGACTTCTGGCTTAGGCACACCACCAGATGTGAGGTTTCTTCATTGATGATGATGTAAAGACAACCCAGGCAGCAGCCATCAAGCTCTGGACTATGTCTATCAGGTTCACATGGGGCTAACCTGGATGGACAAAGGGCAGTGCGAAGGTCAGGCTACGAATTCTGATGGATCCCAGGTGACTTTGTGCAGCCAACCCTTTCTGCACTATTCTGTGAGTAATTGAGATTTTCTTATAAGAAAAGTGTTTTTTATTGTTATTGTAAGGACCACTTCTGGCAAATCTGTGTTTGTTTTCACTTTGTAGGATGAAAACTAAGGAAGAGTAATTTAGTCATCTGAGTATTAACGGAATTTTGTACTTTGTTTCAAAATACATGACAACAACAAAATACATTACCAATGAGAAAAAAAAAATCCCCACCTCCAAACGTTAAAGCATTTTTGAAATGCCTATTAAAAATTGTAAAATTCAGATGATTGTTGGTCACTGGACTGTTTTGTAAGTCTGAATTAGATTCAAACGGCACAAGCACTGGATTAATTACTCAGTTCTGTCTGTCCTGCACTAGCATACAGGAGATGTGCATTAGGGCTTCCTTGACTTAAGCAAACACCTAATACATCTTCTGTATCTGAATGCTTGTGCGTACATGCGGCTCCCAGAGGGGAGCAACAGATACTCTGCTAGCGCAGAGTAAGCTGCAGGTGCTGCCTGGGTGAGCTGGCTGTAGTGCTGGCTGCTGTGGCAGTGCAAAGCCTGATGTTTACCTGGAGAGGTAACATCCGTGCTCCCCGTGCCTCTGGTGCAGTGGCTGAAAGTCTTGGATGGGGTTTCTCTGTGATGGGTTCCTCAGGTCTGCTGGCAGGCTGTTGTTTTTAGATAGACCAGCTGAGAGAAGCTTAAATCTATATGAACTGTAGCTATAAATCCTCTGTAAGTGAAGTGACTTTCTATAGCTTTATTGCTCCCAAGGAATTCATGTTATCTGTAGCACCTGCAGCAGGAAAAGCATGGAGGTAGAACCCTAGAATGGTATGAATTTTCTATATATAGCCATGCAAGGTATTTCTGCAGTGAAGATTACAGAAATGTACTGTGGTGAATGATCTTTCATCTCCTTCCTGTCCTTCTTCGCACCCCAGAACAGAAAATGACACTTCATTTCCTTCAGTGGGTCCAGTGCATTGCATGTTGTTTCTTGTGGTCAGATGACTGCAGCTCCAGATTGGAACTCTTTGATAAAGTAAGCAACATGCTGTTAAAATGGCCTCTTAAAGATGCTCTGTCTGACAAGCAGGAACAACAGAGCCCACAGAATTAAAGGCAAACATAAAACAGGTCTCATGAATTAGGGCCAGTACCTATCATCCTGATCCAGACTGTTCTGACTGTGGTGAAAGACTGAGCCAGTTCACAATGACTGGTAGTACAACATCCTTCTGTCTGCTTAAGGGACTTGTATTTGCACCATCTTGCTGAATCTCTGCTGCCAAATTACTGCTTCATCAATTACTTTTTTTTTTTTTTTTTTTTTTCCTTTTTGAGCTCTTCTTCAGTGTCTGTTATTCATTCTTTTGAGCAAGCTGACAGAAGAACTAGCAAAATGTTCCCAGTTCAGCTGTTGGTGTTTTGGATCTTTGAGCTTAAAGACAGAAAATAGTTCGTTAAAACTGGACTTCGCAATAGTTTCCTTCTGTCTTTGGTAGGTGCAACGTCATATTAATATATTTGTAGTATCTGATGCAGTTAAATACTGATATCCTGACAGTCAGGGACTTCTCAGTCAGTGGGGATGTGTTGAAATGATTCAGACTTTAAAATGGCTCTTCTACCTTTTTGGAGAAAGTTTGCTCTGGTTCCTTTCATCACCTTCCTGGGGACCCCTTGTGCTTCAGGCCCTTACGGATGTAGGCAAGGTCCTAGCAGCATTAGTATGTATTCTGCATGGCCAACTCATAGTTTCTAACTGGATGTGGAGCCTGTTTCTAGTACCATTTAATATGCTGTCATTTGGATTCTAACGGAGGAGAAAATAAATGGCTTTGTATGTTGGCAAGTCAAGTCTAACCCCATACTCTGTTTCTGTTGGAATAGTCTACTCCTTTGTTTCTGAAGGTAAAGGCATTCTGAAGTTAACTGCACCAGGGGAAAAGTTGCAGCTATCTTCTGTTTGGGTTGGATTGACTCGTCATGTTTGCTTTTTTGCATGTTGCTTCAGATATTTTGGAAACGGTGTTATCTGATCACAAATATAATCAATCATTGAAGCAGTATGGGTCTTACAAGAAAATTAGCTCTAAACATGCAAAAAAACCAGTAACTACTAATTTTATGGACTAGAAAAAGAGGCTGCTCAAGTCTTTTGAAACAGGTGAGAAACTGATGATTTAAGTATCTTACCTAAATCTTACTGTGGAATGGATCTTCTTAAATGAGACACAACATGGACTGGGGAGGGAGAAGGGGAAGAAGAAAACCTCCTGCCCTGTTGGGAAGCCTCCGAGCTGCTCTCGCTGAGCCACTGTGGTTGGGTTTGGGAAATGCAGGCAGGAGATGTTGAGAGGCTCTTAGCCTTAGGAGGGATGGGGGAGAGGTGGAGGAGAACAGGTCGCATATGGGGAGGGTTTCTCCTGGTGTTGTGGCAGCCCCAAGGTGTCTGGTAAGAGACCCTGCTAGCCTCCTCACCCCCAAATATACTGAATATACATGCAAGGCAGTGGATGTTGCACATCTGTAGAGATTTTCCATACTTTCTCCTAATTTTTATTAACAGTCCTGTCCGTTCTGTCCTCTGTTTGCTACGATACGGTAGTGATTGCTAGTGAAATACAACAATCCCGCTGCTGCTAGGTTCCCCAAAGTGGTTTTTTTTGCTCAAAAAGTGTGGTTTTTGCTCAAAAAAATGTGCATTTTACTTTGACATGCAGGCCTGCCTTGCAGGCCGGGCGGCCAAGCAGCGCATGCTGCATTCTGACTGAGAAGGTGCCCAGAAACAAACCAAGTGTTTTCTTTTTGATCAACTGAGCTGATTAAAAACAATTCTCTGTTACAACCCAGAGTCCAAAGAGATTGTTATTTGAGGCCTTATTTAATGCTCAGTAGGCCTTCTATACCAAGAAAGTTAATGTTTTAAAAAATTGCTGGAAGTCCTTCGTTTCTTCTCCTGAGATTTGATTAATCTGTTATTCTTGTTTTATCTACTAGTCAATCTTTTATGAAACTAGTAAGCATTTTGGAATCTGATTTTTATCTCTTCATGAAATCTTGTGAGGTTAAACTGCACTCAGTTTGAGGTCCCCCCTGTAGGTTGGCCATTGCTTTGGCTCTGTAGACAGCAAAGAGAAGCTGGGAGAGGAGGAGGAAAAGAATGTTGAAAGAAAATCTATATAAAAGAGTATAGAACAGTTCAAAAACTAAACTGTAGATGTTATCTTGGGTTGTACTAGCTGAAAACTCAGTAAGAGTTATTGGTACTAATTTAGCTGGAATGTATTACTGTAGATATATTTTCTTCTTGGCTTCTGTCCCTTTCTAGTTTTCTCATACCCTTTGTTTGGCATATATTCAAATCATAGAACATGTTGAGTTTACTTTCTTTCCTTTAAAGAACAACAAATTCTGAGTATTGGCAAGAAAAATAATAGCCATTTCACTTACCATACAACATGCTCAAAGCAAGTATTACTGATTTGCAGTTTTGAGCAATTTCAAGCTCCTCGACTATAAAGTGTCTCCTTCCTACTTTAAACAATCCAAAATTTAGAAAGAGAAAATCTCTTAAAGAGAATAGGGGCTCTGGGGCCTTAGACTGTATCTTTTGACATGAAGTAATGTGCCTGAACATTATCTTCGTGTGAAAAACTTGCTACTGGTATTTACTAAGCTCAAAAAGCAGTCATTTTCTTTTCTGAAAACTTATTGCTTAGGTCTGTTTTCATAATTTTCGGCATTATTTTGAAAGCTTATCTGTTCCTGCTGATTTTAAGTGAACTTTTGCACCAGGATTTCACTGCTGGTCTCCAGCTGTCAGTAGGAAATTGGTGGGTGTGAGAGATTAACGATACCCTAAACATAATCTGTAGTTCTTGTGTTATTACAGGGATGCAATCACAACTCTAGATCTATCGTTAGTTAGCTTTTGGTGTCAAGCTGCTGTAGAGCAAAAAGAAAAACCTCTTCATTTTGACCTTTTTCTTTTTGGGGGAAGCTTGTGATTTGCGTGTTTGATTTAATTCTGCAGGTTATAAAGTGGTGTGCTTTACAGTGTGGGGGGGAGGAAAGGGGAGGGAATTCTTCCTGTTTTTGCAGACCACAAATCCTGTCTGGGGAGACATTACAAACTATTATGTTAGCTTCTTAGTTTATGCTCAGAAATTAAAGCCAGAGTTAACTCTTTCTTTTCTTTTAGCCTTTAAATTTATTTTTTTATTATGAGAAGGTAGAAGGTAATGGTTTCAAATTTTAATGTAACAAATCAGTATGGCATAAGCTGTGTCCATTTTACATTCCACTTGGTATTTACCTTTGAATCCACTGATTCCTTTGAAAGTAGTTGTGTATATGATTTTAGAGCATACAGAAAATGATTGTCAGCTAAAGTAAGGTGATAAAAGTCTGAATATACAGCAGAGCCAATGAACAGTGGTATTCATATAAAATTCAAAGTTGAATTTGGAGGGAACTTGTTAAAAGTACATTTTTTCATAAAGATGAAAATTGCTACTTTAAAGCCATGTATAGTTCAGACCTTTTTGAACAGGTCACAAGAGGAGAAGTTTGACTTGGTTCATTCTAGCACCTATTGACGCAGATCAGACTTTTAAGTTTGACAACGCCAGTGATTTTTGGACAAGCAAAGCATAAGATTGGAATATTAGAAACATGACCTCTTGAACTGGGGTTTGAGTTAAAAAGCTTTATAGAAAAGCTAAAACAAATCTTAGCAATGCATTGGTTATTTTTTTCCACAACTTTTAAAATTTACTATGTACTGGGACAAATGTAACCCATCAGTGAGGCTGCTTAAGCAAGGAACATGTGCTCTCAATTGCATGCATGAAGATGTTTAACATGCTGCTTTATCCATCTGCAGGCTTCTTCCAGCCATCTCTGCTGATAACTGCTGCTGTGTGCTGGGGCAAAGAGAGCCATTGCAGGTTTTGGGACTGGGATGTACTTGCCCTGTTGTGTACCTTGCTCCATGGTGTGATTTTACTAGCTCACAGTTACAGCTAACACCTACAGCTATTCTAACTGAAAGAGGTGCCTGTTGAGTCTATTTATGTGAATTTTGTACGTAATGGCATTCATCATACTGTGGTTATTTTGAGGTATTTGTGACTTGGTCACTTACTTCCACAGGAAAAAAAAAAAAGTGATTATATAAAAAAGACTATTTAAAAAAGTATTTAGTTTAAATCTGTTTGATTAGTTGCAGTAAACATTTAGATTTAAAGGTGTCTACTTGGAAGGATTTGTAGTTTTGTTTAAACAAGGCAATACAGAAAAAATTATTTAAACTTCATGTTGCCAAAAAAAAAAGTTTCTCATGAGAAAACTACTTGACTGGCATGCTATGTATTAGATATATAAAGATGGAGAGAGGAAGGCAAAAAGTAAATACTCAAAGGAGGAATGAATACCGAGAGAGAAGTAGTTTAAAAAATCACAAGTGTTTACCTCTCAGCTGTGACTCTTCAGAGAAAAAGGTGATGTTGGTTCTGTTGGAGATCTTATCATCTTGGAGCGTGCTTGCGCTGCTGAAAGGCTGTGCTCCACAATGGTGTTCTTTGAAGCATCTTAGTGTCCTTCAGTGAGAAGTGAACAAATACAATTCATTTTTATCATTTTTAGTAAAATTAACATGAGCATAAGGGTGTTTTTAAGGATTCGCTGCACCTTCAGGCAAAGTTAACTTTTTTTTTTTTAGCTTAGCAACAAGTCTTTGAAGGAAAACCGTAAATACATTGACGGAAAACCATAAACAAGAAGGGAGTATTGGCAGTAAATTTCATAGGAAAAAATGTCCTGGTTGTTTTTAAAATTGGAATTTTCTATGCCTTGCTATTATATTAAGCCAAAGCTCATATTACTTGTGAGAGTAAAGTTATTTGTTGAATTTTACAATGTGTCAAGCCAAGCAGAAAAGTATTTCTTAGCAAGCTGTCACATAAACAATATGTTGGCGTGCAGATTTGGACAGTTGTCATTGCTCCTATTGGGGTGAATAGGTTCTTTACCTCATGTGTAAGTGAATTGGACTCTGGCCTCGATCAAATATGTTTTCCAGAACTTAAATTTATATGAAAGTGTAAATACCTTGCTCACAGGAAGATGAACTCAAAGTCTGAGATTGGCACTTTGATTCCTTTAAGATACTGTTAAACAAAGAATAGGAAATCTTTAATCTGCTTTCTTTACTTCCTGTACTTTCTTTTCAAGACATTGAAGATGACTTGAAGTTTCTGAAAAACTGGAACAGCTTTGTAAAAGAACCAGGAACGTGCTTAAAGTCTCAGGGAACGTGATGCAAAAACTGAAGGAGCTCTTTTTTTGTTTAAGAAATTGTATGTGGCTGGCTTGGTTGGGCTCTCACTAGTGTTACCGTGGAGGTAAAGATGTAACTGGTTTCAGTGACGGGAGAGAATTTTGTCTAGAACTAGGAAGCAAATTGTAAAAGAAGCATTCAGATAAGCTGTTACAACCACTGATAATCTCATTGAAAAAAAAATAAAGACAAATTTGAGTTATTTTTATTTCTATTTCTTAAAGTGACTAATTCATTAATGAGAACTTATGTTAGGAAGTTAGATTATTTATTGCAGTAAACTCTTCTGATTGTTAGAAACTGTGGAAGAAATGTTGTCTAATATTTTTAACTTGCTTTCCACTTTTTTTTTCTTTTTTTTTGCCATAGAACAGTGGAATTACTGAGCTGGAGAGGGCCGTGGGAGGCCACCTAGCCCAGCTTCCTGCTTGGAGCAGGATGAGCACTGACTTGGGACCAAGTTGCTTTGGGATTTCTATAGTCAGGTCTTGCAGTCCTCTGAGGACAGAGATCCGTCAGCCCCTCTGGGTACCTGTTCCAGTGCTTGACAGTCTTGAGGCAGAATATACTGTTTCCTCACCGCAAGTCAGAATCCCCAGTTTTTCTGCAGAGTGCTTCACAGAGGCTGGTTCTTGCCCTGGTAACCTTCATGTGGTGCTGGAGGGTTGCTGTTAGGAACCCCTGTAACCTTCTCATCTCTGGGATGAACAAGCCCATGTTCCCCATAGGCTTCTCCCAGGGTGAGTGCTGCAGCTCCAGCTGTGCTGGTGCTCTCCCCTTGACTTGCACCAGGCAGTGACCTCTGTCTTGGTTGGGGGACCAAAGCAGGCCTAGTGGTCTGTGTGATGTCTAATGATTGCCAAGTAAAAGGGATTAATCACTTCCCTTGACCTCCTACCTACACTTCTGTTAAGACAACCTAGTGTTCTGCTAGGCTTCCTTGCTATTTTTGACCTATAGCTTTTCATTATTTTTTTTAACAGTTATTTTTGACTCTTTCCTCTGGGCAGTACAGTCACAAAAATGTTGTTCTTTGAGCTTTATAGGCCATGGTTGAAGAGCTGTTGGTGTTAGAAGTTGGTCTGAATGCTCCTGAGTTGTCCAAAAAGCAAGTTGTATCAAGTGAAACCTTTCTTTGAGGAAGCTACAAATGAACAGAAGAATTATCTTCTGGAAGAATGTGGCCTGCTATTTAAACATTAAGAATGGAAACAATGAGATTGGAATTATTCAGCCCCAGATGACATAAATTGTGTTGAATAATTGCAGTTGGAGACATTGCTGGTTTATTTTTCTAGCAAACGTACAAGAAAACTCATGTCAGTGTGGGAATGGGGAAAAATTTAGGTGAAACAAAATGAAAAGGGTCAGGCTGGGTGTTAGGAAAAGATTCTTCTCTCAGAGGGTGGTCAGGCAATGGGACAGGCTCCCCAGGGCAGTGGTCACTGCACTGACCCTGCTGGAGTTCAAGAAGCGTTTGGACAACGCTCTCAGACATAGGGTCTGATCTTTGGGTTGTCCTTTGTGGAGCCAGGAGTTGGACTCGATGATCCTTGTGGGTCCCTTCCAGCTTGGGATATTCTGTGATTTGGAACTGTGTAGGGTATGGGAGATAATATCAGCTGAAAGATGGAATTGAAACAGTGGGAAGCTCAAGTGAAGATTTTAGTGAGATTAACCTCTAAATGGAAAATGGCAGAGATGAAGAAAGCACGGAGGAGTAAAGGAAAATAAAAAGGTGTGCGTGTCCACTTGGGCTTTCTCTTAGTGACCCTTCCTGACCATCGCTGGTGTAACTACCTGCTGAGCTAGGTCCTCCAGAGGTTAACATTCAACACTGGTTCATGGACTGGGGGGGTGAAATGTTAGCTGTTTTGTAGTGTCTTTAAGCCTCCAAAGCAGGTGATTACACATGGCAGACTAATTATTTCTGTTATTTAATTATTTCCTGCTCTTGTAATACTATTTCCCAATTATATGCGTCTCTTATTTACCAGCTGCAGCTTTAATACAGTCCTTGGGTTGTATCAGCGACCCTTTTGTTTGGACCAGCTCCATCTTTCTGTCCTGTTTTCCATCAGCTGTCATTGTTACAAAATAGTGCCACATTTTCTGCGCTTCCACCCACTTTTTACCAGTTGAGTTCACAGTTGGGTTAGGTTTGCTGGATCACATTTGCACAGGGCTGGAAAGAGTTGTTTTCTGTAAAAAACATGGAGATATTTATTGTTAAAGCACTCACAGAATGTCTTTTTGGGAAAAAGACTTGTTTCTGCTTGGAGTTAGCTGAGGCCTTGTTCAGCAGCAAATGCAGACAGGCTTGCTTCAGGCACTTTCAGATGATGTCATCTAGCAGCTTTCTGTACTTTCAACTCCAGAAGTTATTTCCTTGTGTGCTTTCATTGTCTGCATGTTTTTCTTCCCTCTGACCACCTACTTCTTGTATCGGTCTCACTGCAGCTGCACTGTAGCTTCTTATTTCTTTCCTTCCTCTTCTCTAGCCCCTTTTCCTTTCTTTGTCTTTGTGATTGGCAGGTTGCATTTAACACTCGGCCAAGAGGGACCACAATAAAAGCTATGAATTTGACAAGATCAACCTCCTGGATTTTTAGTACTTGAAAAAAAAAGTCAGTGGGAGGCCAAAGCACCTTGCCTGCATGTCATCCCTACAGATACAGATACTGCTGGAGAGAATCCATGAAGTAAATTGTGTGTGCTTGCAACAGTCAAGCTCTGCAATACACACTGTAATACTATTGTCAAAACACACATTATATTCTGAAAGCTGTGAGAGCTTAAAAAATTTAAAGAGTCATTGGTTGTTTGTGGACCTTTTCTGAGAGTTCAATTCATCTAATATACAAGGTGAATTTTCATTCCTTCCTGGTTAGAAACAGCATGCAGGATTGTGGTACTTTATTGTGAGGAGTTATAAGTTTACTTATAACTCCTGTATAGGAGTTATAACTCCTATATAGTTATAAGTTTATACTCCTCACTATGAAGTGTAAGTTTATCTATACTCATTATCACTATAAGTTTATCTTAATGAACTTATCTGACTGATCCCAACCATAAGGGTTTATATTTTCCATGTCTCTTAAGCAAAAGTCTATTTGCTTTAATGCTTCAGGACACAATTCCTTATATGTTGTCTGTTCGTTTTCTTGTGTGCTCCATCCTCACCAAATCTTTAGATTTGGGCTTTTTTATTTATCCCTGAGGTTTCCATGCTATGATCTTTTTTTTATTTATTTTTTTGTACTTGCACATGCAGAGTAGTAGTAGGTGGGGAAGGTACTCAAAGAGGATTTTTTTAAAACAATCTGCTTTTGTTAGCCAAAGTTTTGAACTTCAAAAAAATTTGAATCTTGCACGTGAATAAAGAGCAGCCTTTGGGACTCAGGATGATGTAACATTACTTCTTCAAATTCAAAATGTTGTGGAAGTACTAGAGCTTTTGAATGGAATATATCCCAATGCCTCGCATGCTGGTTGTGAGAAAGCTAGATCTAGATGCTTTGCTTGGCGAAGTTATCAACACCTGGACATGAGGGTTAGAAAATACTGAACAAGCTTTTTTTTTTTTTTTTCTTTTCTGCTTGCTGCCTTGGAACCATGCAATTGGAATTTATTTCCTACTGCGTGTGATTTTTCTGTCCTTGTACAACTGCACTGATTTCAAGTTGTTCTGTTAACAAACAGTCCTCATAAGCACTCTATGAATGCTTAAAAACTTAAAATCTCATGACAAGCGTACAACTTTGGGTGGGTTGGACCTTCTGTTGTTCATGTTGTTACAGCGTTGAAAAAGAATCCTGAATGGTGTGAAGACAAATGAGTTCAGCTTATAAACTCATTTCCATATTAAGTTTAACAGTTAAATGTGATGGTATTATATTTGAGGCTTTCGTTTTGTGTTATTCAAGGTGCCTTGCCCCTTCATGATGGCTTTATGACTCGTGCAGTAGGAATCACTATATATCTAACTCAGTACATATAATTCCTCACTGCTTTGATAGTATGCTATGAAGGTACTGTTTTGGGTTTCATGTGTATTTTTCTGTTAGGGTAGTAATGATCCATCCTAAATTCTGTTATTTAATGCAGTATGCTGATGCTTAAACTGTTTTTTTCAATTTGCAAAAAGTTATTAATTTATTCACTAATTTTATAACTTCTGTTTCTAGGAGAGGTCTCCTCACAATTTACATGGCCAATCAAGTAAGTAGTCCTTTATTTCAAGAGTAAAAATGTGTGACATTGTTGGAAATGCATCTTGTTTAAATTGGATTAATGCTGAGATTCATTGCCTTTTTAATCCTTTGAAGACTTTTCAGTTTTTCAGTTGAAGAATTATGTGCTATTAGGTAATTGAAGTTCTCTTAATAGCAAATTGTGATCTTAGGTGTTTCAGGAGTAGCTGTAAAGCACATGCTGAACTGTAATTTGTTGTACTGTGTTCAAATTTCTTGTATCATAACCCGAAGGAGATGGAAAATTTTATGTTCCTTCCTTAGTTGAATGACATGTGGTACTTTTAATAATAATTATTTTTCAGACAAGTAATCCAACAATATATATGTCAGTTTTATTATTAATCGTTTTTCAAACTGATATAAAATATTATGCTAGCAAATATTTTTACCGGATGGTTGTATCAATTTAATTTTGTCATGTTCTTTGTAATCTTAGTCAAATAACAGAAATAAGTTTATGTAAATGCTTTGTAGATTAACTTTTTCTAAATATGTACTTCTGTAACATGATTATATTTCTTTAGGAATGATTGTATTTGCCAGAAGAATTATCTAAAGCTTTTTTATAGTGAGTTGTATAAAGAGTCATAGAAACAAGAAGGAAACAAAACAAAACACAAAACCCAACCAGACAACCTAAGAGGTGTTTTAGAACTCTGTAATGATTTACTAGGGCCTTGAGAGAATTGTATGAATTTAAGCCTCTTTAAAGATTAGTAAGTAAAAGCGTTGAGACAAAGACAATTTATTGCAGTACAGATTGAAGTGATAACACCAATACTTTCTCTTCCATTCTGTTAAAGCCATTGTTGATAACTGTTGTAATTGTGACAATTATTGGAATGCTTTTGGAAAGAGATGATATTTCACATGTGCTAGCAAGGAAATATCCTGTCCATAGCAATTTCAAAATATAGCAAAACCCATTAGACTTCTATTTCAAAATCTAGTGTTTAATTTTTTTTTTTTAGGCAGGAATTGTTTCTTACTTCATTCTGTGTTCATACAGTGCCTGTCATTACGGACTCACTCATGAGTAGAGTTTACAGAATTCAGAAGAGATTAATTTTCACCATTAATTATATTAATTTCAACTACTGTTTTACTGTTTTAACTTTTATCTGCTTGACTTGGATGGCTCATACCCTGTCCATTAAGGTTTCCTTTTCTTTGTAAAGTTTTCTTTTAATTTGAGAAGACGAATCTTCTCCTTGAAATTTAATCAGTTGTATGTTCAGACCCGCAATAACACTTTAGCAACAGCATTGGACTCCTACAGGGATAACTTAGGTTATCCTAGGATAACCTAGTTATCCTTAGAATCACTAAGGTTTGAAGTCTTCCTTGACTTAAAAAGAGCAACTGCGTAGAAGTCTTTCATTCAGGAAGCATAGGTTATAAAAGTAGTGATAATTAGTTGGACATCTCATTAATTTGGAACAGGCTTTTCAAGAGAAGGGGGAGATAGGTGTGTTTAAACACCTCTGAGTATCCTGAGAAAGCTATCATGTCTTAAGTTGTGATGCCATACAGCTCACTTGATGTTGTTGATGTGTTATAAGGGAAAAGTCAACCACTATAATCAGATTTTATGGAAGCCATTTAATGCCATGAACGTTCTCTTCAACATAATGGTTTATTTTAGTAACTAGTCTTTGAACTTGGGACAGCCAATGGTTTGGTTCATAAACTGCCCTTGATTATGACATATTTACCTCGTTAGCAAGCTGTGTAGTCACTGCAAATATTTTCCTACTTGCGTTGCTTGTCTCTGATTGAGAACTTTCTGTGCCTTAAATTTTACTCATAACTGTACTGTGTCCTTAAAGTAAATACTTTATCTTTAGATTGCAGCATGTTCTGAGAGCTGGCAAACTTCAGTTGTTAATGCTGGTATCTAGATTTCAGACCTGGAATGCAATGTGGTTTAAGCTAGTTGTTAGGTCATGAAAATGGAGAATGGATATGAAATGGGAAATTACTCTGCATTTCTTGCATTTTATAAAAATGGTTTCAGAACCTATTTGCATATTCTTTGAACTAAATGTATTACATTGTTTTGTTCCATGTTTTGCTAAAGTATATTTTATAGTCTGAGCAATAACTCCATCTTTTCTTGTGGTTCTTCATGAGTGACTTTGTCTAGTTAGGGAGGGTAATTATAATTAGGGCTATTGGTTATTATAAGCAATTATCTTGACTATTGCCGCAGTGAATTTTTATAGCCATGTCAGGGCCTTTAAAATAGGAACCTTTAAAATAGGAATATACTGTTTATATTGGCCATGTTGGCAATGCTTTACAGTTCGTGCTCAGAGATGAATTTACACGGTGAAATGGGCATGGTAGGTGTGAAAGTCTTCATGTATGGCTGTTGTTGAGGAGCGAAACACAGGAGAGTGTGAAAGACAGAAGGGCTAAGGACCTTTGTTTTGAAAAGGCAACATCTTTTTACTGATTTTTAATTACTAGAAACATATGAATAAGTGTCCTGACTAATTTTAAGTAATGCAGGGATTGTAGACTTAGATAACCCGGAACTCCCCAGTTGTATTTTCTGACTGCTTACATGATGAAATGACAGATGAAAAATAAGTTGTTTATGCTGTATGTGCTCTGTGGGAAAACGGAATGAAAGTGCTTCCTGCTAAATTGAAAGGTTGAAAGTGGTTTTTTTTTTTTTCTTAAGTAGGAGAAATAAATATAGGCATATTTGATATGCAGTCTAAAATCGACTTCTGAGCTTTCTGGAAGTCATTTATTATTTATTTTTAAGGTGTAAAATAATATGCCTGAGCCCTAACATGGTTGAAAATATGGGTTTGGAAGTTTTTAACTAGTTACAGTCTGAGAACTGATGTTTTTCTAATACCCCAGTGGAGAGCTGCAGTAGCCAGTGCTGGGGACCACGCAGAAGTACAGAGCCTTTCAAGTTCTATTTTGGATTGCACATGTTAAAGTCAAGACGTTTCTAGGATTGTAAAGGATGCATTGGTAGTGAATGTATGAGATAATCCTTCATGGATAATTCGAGATCAAAAGGAACCCCAAGATTCCAACAAAAGGTGGAAACTGAAATGTAATCTCTTCAGTTATATTTATCTGGAAAAGAAGATATTAATAAATGAGTACCCATGAATAATACCTATAGCTTTTAAGTTTCAAAACAGTTATGGCATACTTCATTGTGAACAGCTTGACATTTGAGTTGTTGCTTTGATGTTGAAGAAACCATGTCTTTGAATTAGTTTTTTTGGTGTTGAAACTAAACTGACTAAAAGAGGGTCTGACTGAAAAAACAAAAAAAAACAAAAAAAAACCAACACAACTGCAAGATAGAAAGACTAATCTGGACTAAAACCCTTTATTGTTATAAAAGTTTTTGAGAAATAAAAAATTCTGATAATTGATACATTCTCATTTAAATGCTACCCCAAGACACTTATCCTAGTGTATGCTGAACTATACAAAGTGTTTGCTCTTCTCAGAAAAAATGGAGGTTTATCTACATTTTGTTTGAAATTAAAACTGCCTCATTATATCAGACTTCCTTCATTTTATACTATAATTTCTAATGTATTTGAGTACAATCACAGAATAACTTAGGTTGGAAAAAACAATAAGATCATCAAGTCCAACCATCAGTGTATCACTACCAAGTGCACCACTAAGCCGTGTCCCGAAGCTCTACACCCACACGTCTCTCACATATTTTCAGCGTTGGGCAGCCTTCCCTGGGCAGCCTGTTCCATTGCATGACCACCCTTTCCATGAAAAAAATGCTTCCTGAAGTCTAATCTAAGCCTTCTCTGGTGTAGCTTGAGACCTTTTAGTCACGTCCTATCACTTGGCAGCTGAGGAAGGAGACTGACACCCTCCTCACTGCAGCCTCCTTTCAGGTAGTTGTAGAGAGCGATGAGGTCTCCTCTCAGCATCCTTTTCTCCAGACTAAAGAGCCCTAGTTCCCTCAGCCGCTCCTCATAACTCCTACTTCCAGTCCCTTCATCAGTTTCACTGATCAATTCCACATCCTTCTTGTGGTGAGGGGCCCAAAACTGAACACAGGTCTTGAGGTGTGGCCTCACCAATGCCGTGTACAAGGGGACAATCACCTCCAGGGTCCTTCTGGCTGCACAATTTCTGATGCAGGCCAGGATGCTGTCGGCCTTCTTGCCCACCTGCACACAGCACTTGCTCCTGTTCAGCCGGCTGTCGACCAGCACTCCCAGGTGCTTTTCTGCCAGGCAGCTTTCAGCCTCTCTTCCCCAAGCCCATACCGCTGCACAGGGTTGTGGTGACCCAGGTGCAGCACCTGGCACTTACCCTTTCTGATTGTCATATATGGTGTTATACATACACAACTGGAAATGTTAACATTAACAAGTTGTTCTTCAGGGTCACAGGTTCAACAATGTAAAGTTCAGGTGTGAGATCAGACAGCTGGATGCAAAGGGCAGAGTGGTAATATTGAGGACTGGCTTTTGACTATGATAGAAGGAATTGATGTAGGAACCATTCCCAACCATAGAGAGGGCATTAGGGAGTGGAAAAAATACAAATTTGAAAAGTAAGTTGAGAAAGAGCAAGGAAAGGAGGCAGAGAAGTACAATGCAGAAATGAAAAATTAGAACTCTTTGTAGCAAGAGACATGAAGGATTGGAGCTGAGCTGACGTAATGAGAGTTGAACTTTGGGAGTGTTGTAGGTATGTGAAGTAGAAGATAGATGGGAGAACATAGAGACTGTGCTAGTTAAAGCAGAAAGCAGATGGTAAAGAAAATGACAGGTTTGGAGGGAAAGGAAGGCACGAATTTTGCTGCAATGAATATGAAGAGAAATTTAGCAAGAGCCCAGAGAGACAAAGAGGGTACTGTTGGTGCCCTGAATATGGGAGTTGGAGGAATTGTTGTCAGCAATAGCATCTGGATGAATTCTACACAGAAAAATAGCTAGTCCATGACGCACTTACTGCTGTGCTGATGTTAGGTCATCAGTGCATCTATCACTGATTAAGTATTTAACATAGGAGCTCATATACCAAGGGAGATACACTCTTTTAGGATAAGAAATGCACAGCCATTCTTGCCATCAGTAGTAAGAAAAGGGAATGTTTTCCTTTCAAACAAGATTTTGGAGACAGAGTGCATCTTCCTGGATGCAAAGTAAAACAGTGATCACCTGTTGCAGATAATATGAATTAAGAGAAATACTGAGAGAAAAGCCAGGAGTTTAAGAAGACTACAGTAAGGGGAAGTGCTTCAAAATTTTGTACGCTTGAACTTAAGACACTTTTTGGAAAATCGGAGGGCTGCTGTGTTTACTTCAACAGCCTGTTGATGAAGCTGAGAGCCTGCTTACTGTGGTACTCCTCCTTTTGGGCATACCAACTCCTTCCTTTCCCTGTGTCTGCTGTTACAGAAATACTTTTTTCAGAAGTATTTCAAGTCCAGTTAGGAAATAGTTAAAGCTAAAAAAAATACTGTTGACATTAAATACCGACTAGAACAAGTTGATTAAAAGTATTTGAGTGAGTATTACTCTGTTTCAGTGTATGACAGAGGACAGGTAGTATAACTGAGAATGGTTTCTTCCTCTTTTGAAGAGGTCCAAGCAGTATCAGAGTTGAATTGTTTTTCAGTTATGTAACTAGTCTGAATCTGGCTTCATTTTGGCTGTACCTTTGTTTACTCCAACCAAGCAATGTAAAGAACAAGTATTGTGCTCCTATGGCTTGAACTACTTGGTATAGAAGCAAGCAAGAATGCTGAAGCACAGATCCACGAAGAAATCCCTCTGGATCTAATGGAGAAATGAGTATCCAGTGCTCTTTAGTTACAGCTTAACTCCAGGTATTTGTATGCATTGTTACAGGATGGAAGTTGTAGTGGTTCAAAATACTGCTAAATCTTCATGCTTTGCAGTATTTAAAAAATCAAAGCCAGTAGTCCAGTTTAAGATATATGGTACACTTTGGCAGCAAACAAAGCTTGACAGAAATATAGTGGAATATAAAATGCGGTTTGAATGTTTGAGGCCAAGGGCCCTCCAATATCGCTTTCCATGTACACTAAATTTGTTGTTACTGCTTTGTGCCTTGTGGGGAAGGTATGTGGAGGGACAAAAGAAGGGGCAGAGACTTGCTACGGCAAGAGAAGCAACAACAGAAATCTATTTTTAGGCTGTGCTGTTGCTGATCCTGTTTACCTAAAGGCAAAATGGTAATATTGTAAATGAAGATAATTGTATACAAAAAGTACTCTGCCACTGAACATTCCTGAGTGATTTTACTAACCAGCTTATCAAGTGCTTTCTGTACAAACTTGCAAATGAGTTGGAGCTGTGAATGCTTCAGTACCTTGTGCCTGTTACAATTAAATGTATGATACTGTGAAAATACAGATTGAAGTTTTCTTCCTTGAGTAATATGCTATATGACTACAAAATCAGAGGTATGTTGTGTAATTTGCAGGTCTTTTGAGAAATTATTACCTAATGCTGTTATATACTATAAAACATTATATACCCAATTAGAAATATCTTTAAAAATAAGGTCTTGTCATTTTTTCAGCGATAATTCTATGAAGTAATAGATATTTGAAATATCCCATTTGTTTTGGCAGGCCATTATGTTTGGTTACACAGTTTATTTACTGTAACACAAAAAATGTTTTCTGTTTAAACTTACTAAATTGACATTTTATAAACAAGGCACCAACTCCTTTTCCACTGGAAACAACACAGCTTTAATCAAAAGAAGGAGACAATGCAGACTGAAGAAGGCCAGATGGATTTACATTTACCCAATAAATATTTTAGAGTTTTTAGAAGCTCTGGATTCTAGGAAAATGGATTTTCTCACTCCTCCCTTCTCCGTTTAGGTAATTAAAATTTCGTTGTTTACTTTCATGGTATTTCTTTTTTAACGTTATACAAGGACTGCTGGGATGGGGAAGCTCACCTCTATATTTAGTTCATCAACCTAGGTATGAATACCCAAATTTTTTTAAACTTTTCTAACATCTGAGAAGTAACCTCCATAACTGAAAATGCATCAAGTAAATGCTTGAAGCACTTGTCTCCTTGGAGTATATCTGTCTTCCTGCCACCATCTCTTGGTTTGTCACGGTTAACTGCGGTCCTCTTCTGAGGCGACAGTGGCTTTGGTTACAGCAGCTGGCAGGGACCACCTATATTTATTCTCTAATGTTGCCCAGGCTAGGTAGCCCTTTCATTCCTTCCATTATTAGCTTTTGAGTTGATACTGTAGCAGTTTAAGAACCATTGCTTAATTCCTCCTTATGGGCAAAAAAGAAAGAAAAAAGTACTATGCTAACTTTTTTGTTAGAGTAGTAAAATTCTTATTTTCTCCATTTTATAACGTATTGGTAGAAAAGCATGAGTACTTTGATATTCTGCTTTCCTGGTTAACTTAGAGAAAAAAATGCAGTTTGAAAGCCTGCAGGGAAGCTCTCTGCTTTTCCTTATTGGAAGGCATGCTGAGGTAGAGCTCTGGATCCCAGTGTCAGTCCTGCCTGGTGGAGGACTAACTCCTGATGTTGTGGTAGTGCCCTCAGCTAAGGTACGTGTCTGTCACTGCTGCCTGGGTAGGGGAAGAGCAGAAAGGTCAGTATTTAGTGTTGTCTGAAAAGAAGTCTCAAGGACTCATGGCATAAGTTCTGCTGTTGCATGGACAAACTGCCTCAGATAATGATGTGCTGCTGGCTGTAGTTGATAAAGGCTTAACTTCTAACAGGCGTGCCAAAACTCGTTTTAGTACTAACAAGAAACCAGTCTACTCTGGTGTGAAGTTAGACATTGCTATCAACTCAGTGTTTTTTCTGAGGCTACAGTTCTAATACGTGTCCTCTAACACATCTTAATTTTAAAGCTCACTTGAGAGCCCTGAATCTCCGCTTATAACAGTAGCATTTTGGCTATTGGGAGGATTTGTTTGCTTCCACTTGTATCAGGTCATGTATTCTTTGATAAGACCTGCCTTTTGTTGAGAAATGGTATTTTTCTGCTGTTCCATCATCTGCATTTAGTAGTAAAGCTTCTTTCTTAACTTCTGTTTCTTTAATGCCTGGAGTTTAATGGAAAAAGGGGGTAGAAGAAGAGCTTGCATCTTTTTTTTCATTTCATAGAAGACATAATCAGATGGAGCTCACCTGACATTTATTCTGTGGCCTTCGTATCACATGCTCTGTCTTAATTGTGTTTCTGCTCTTGTATCATTCTCTCACCACCCCCAGGGTACAGATCAAGAAGTGATGCTGTTAGTACCACGTGCCAATTGTAGACTGGAGTGGAAAAGTAAAGAAAGTATTAAATGTAGTAGCAGGAAAAGGATGAAATGTTTTTTTTTTTTTTATTATTATTAAAATGTTAATAGCATACATAAAAAGGAACATAATTTTGTGAGTAGTTTGGAGGAATATGAAGTTAGTCAAAAGAAATGGTTACTCTTTAATGCCTGACAGTAATGTTCAGATCTATTCCACAGGCACCTAAGCAGAAGAAAATTTTTACCCTTTCATGGAATCCTTGAGTTTATTTTGGTGACTGTGCAGGGAAGTATATTGTATGATCAACATTTCCAAGCTCCTTGCTTCGAAATTAAGTGCAGATGTTTTCAAATAATCAGAGACTTAGGCATGTTTTATTCTAGTAGATAAATGCTCAAAACACTTTCCAAAAATTTTATTTTGGAATTCAGAATTAGATGCCATAAAGCGGTAAGTTATATACTTTACACATATCATGTTCTGTGGGATAGGCAGTTTTGCAACTGAAACAGGCAATATTGAAATAAATTGCTACTTTTAAATATAAACTTTACATAAAACTTTTTGAGAAGAGAAATACGCTGCAGTCTTACTCTCCTTCAAATAGAGCTTAATGTGTACCAATTTGATTAACAGAATACTTCATGTAACCAATTATGAATAACTGATGGCTCTCTAGGATGGCTTTAAAAGGTTGAAACTTAAGGTCATTGTCACTACCCCCATGTGAAGTCTTTAAGAGGCAGGTTTTAAAATTAGGAGTCATGTGAACTTAAACACTGCTGATGTCTTCACTTTTAAGTAATACAGTAATAAAGTTAGATCCTGGCAGCTGGCGCTCTCGCAGATTGACATGGCTAATTGGCTCTGGCATCTTAGCCTCAGGAAACCTCATCCATCACTTCAGAGCAGGACGTTTGGCAAGAGTCAGAGAAAACATTTAATACTTTGTCTCTTGCTTTCTATGCAAAGCTGCTTTGCATTTTTGAGCTTTCCTGTATATCTTGTTAAGCGCTCAATGCAATACTTATTTTTATGCTCCTTTAAGGAGATCTTTTACAGTGAGTAGCTACTTGTTTGACTTTCTGGAATTACCAAAAATGTCAGTATTACAAATTGGTTTTGAAACTTCTCTCTCAGATAAAACTTTTGTATTTTTCTGATACAAATATTTGCATAAGCTATAATACTGTGCTAAAGTTTGACTAAAGATGACTTTTTGGTAGTCAGTAACTGGAATTAAAGGAACATTTAATTTCAGGTTATGACGAACTCTTAGACACCTATCTCTAGTGTGAATAGCATTTCTGATTTTTAGAATTACTGTAGGTGAGAATTTGGTAGATTTAAAAAAAATGGGTTAGGAGATACTTCAAGGCTTCCCAGCAGGTGAAGGCCAACTAGTGTTTGAAGGAGAACTGAGGGTTTTCCCAGTGAAAGGAAAGGGTTTCAGAGGATTCCTGGGGAAGGCTTGTGGGAGCAGGAGTCTCTTACTTGTCCTACACCCCAACAGTCTCAGCAGTCCTCTCCTCTTCTGCCAGCTCTTTACGTTGTCAGGCAATCATGTTTCCTCTTCAGACCTTGAAGAAATAGCCTTCAGCCCCTCCTGGGCTCATCCCAGCCACACTCGGGCTGCTGAGCTGAGGCACAATGCAGGAGGGGAAGACATTCATGAGTTGCAGGCCCTGGACTTTTGGAGAACCATTTATATGACCTTTTTAGATATTATATTTACGAGAAGCACTCACCATTTAGTCAGCTTTCCCTTGTTGGGGTGCAGAGGAAATGTGGCAGGACATTTGCCCCCTCTCGGAGGTGAGCCAGCTCCGAGCATTCAGGGCCAGCAGCAGAACGGCTCACTGCACGGTAGGCCTCGTCTGTGAAGCCCTGCTTTACCTCTTTCTCTATGTCCCTCTCTATAGCCTTTTAACAAAACTGGGAAGTTTTAATGTACAAAATTTTGGAAGCTTTAATTTTTGAGGTTTTGGCAGTTCCACTTAAAATCTCCAGTTGTTGTGCGGGTGGTGATAGTTGTTGTCACGCTGCTTCTGGAACTGATCAAGTGTTAAGGCAGCTTGGGAGTCTTGGCATTCGGATTTCATTTTATAAAAGGAGAAAACTTCAATTCTGTGTTCAAAATACGCAGAATGAAAGCATGTCTATGAGGAATGCAGTTTACATAAGTGTAAGATCATCCTGCTAGTTTATGATTTAATTAAAACAAAACAAAACAAAACATTTTTTTACACACTGTTAATCTTAGCATGGAACTATCTGATGGAATGGGCGTGTGTTGTTCATGATTAATCACGTTATATTTAATTACTGCTTTCTGTGCTCCAAAAGTTTTGTTCAAAATTAAATCCTTCGTGCTCTTAATTACTGATATCCACTCCTATTATATGGCTGCCAGTTCCAGTGTGATATTGTTCCTGACATCAGTTATAGGATAATGATAATTAACCAGAACAACAGTGTCAGCACAGAAATCGTTTTGCTCCTTTTGAATCCTTGAGCTTTCAAAATAAAAGTCAATCACATGCTTGCAGTGCTTAAATACTTGTTCCACAGAAAGTTTTGGAGAAAAATAAAAGATGTTTAGTCTAAAAATTGTAAAATGTACACAACAGCAATAATCACTGAGTTGTTTTGGAAAACTATACAGCCAGCTTCTCTGTCTTCATGGTATCTGTACTACAAAACAAAAAATACACCTTTGCACATACAATCCAAAATGGTAATTGTTTTTGTATTTTCACTTCTATGTTCTGAAGAAGTATTTTCTATGTTAAAAAGTATGTGGCATGATTATGTACAAACGTGATTCCTGAAGTCTTATTAATTCTGTAAATAAGTAAATATTTTAACCTATACTTATAATCAGCTGTAATGGATGTGCTTGTGTATAGCCATAAGCTTGTGTAAACTGGCAGATGTTAACACGTGGTGGTTTAAGTTCTTTACGTTCTGCTGTTACAGGATATGTAGATTTTTAAACAGTGCCGAGACTAAGTTTTTTAATTGTGTAAACAGTCATAGGTTTGGCATTCAGGGGGAGGTGGTTCATTTGAAATCTTGTCTCAGTGATATGCTCCTTATGCCTTTAATAAGGTTAGAAAAGTGGAGGAGGACAACTTCTAGCACAGCTTGTAAATGTCAGTCTGGATGGGAGGCAGTTCAGCTTGAAAACAATATTGGTGTTAAAAAAGTGAAAGGAAAAAAATCCCTTCTGGGAACTGTTCTCCCACGAGGAAAAACTGTTTTAAGAAATGTAAAGTTATGATCATTTTTGGTAATGCAGAAGGAAGTAGTTCTGAAATACTAAACTGCGTCTAGTAAATGTGGGGAAAACCAAAGACAGAATAAAATTTATTTCGGCTAGATCTAAAGCCGCCTGGTTTCCTGAAGGCAGTATTTCACCTTGGCTTGAGCCCTGTTCACACGTGAAACTTTCCAATTAATGTCTTCTTGTTAAGACTATTCTGTCTTTGGAAGACAAGATGACTTAAGTAGAATATTTACAGGAAAACAGAGATGACTGTGGGAGTAGGACCCGCTTTTGAATCTTCTCCCTTTTTCCAGGCTATGGGATAGGGCTGAGCAGCAGAGACTGTTAGTCTCTATGGTATTTCAAGGATGCATCAGTAACCATATCTTACTGCAATATTCTTTTAAACAGGGTTATTTCAGAGGAGTTGCACCATTTTATGTTGGTCTTGTATGGTCACTGCCATGTCCTGTGGCAGCTGTAAATTTGAACAGGGCATTTTGTAGCTAATCTTTCACGTTCGTGTAATTTGAGTGCTGTGGTTCCCTGAGAGTTTCTTTACGGTTCAGTAACCTCTCTTCTCCTGCTCAGAAGAAATGGAGTGCTTCAGTAGCTGCCGGTCTTCTCAAATCCGGTCATTAGTCTTGAAGACTTTTGTGGACTTTGTTAAAATTAGTCTGGATTCCACGCCCAACATTTCTAGGGAGAAGAGTGATCTGGAGTGGCAATTGGGAGAGGGGTAGAATGCTGTATATTTAAAAACATATTTTTCTTCTCTTTAGTACTTATTCTACATTGATAGAATTTGTTTTTGTCAAATTGTTTTTATGTTTTGTTTGAATTGGCTCATAGCCATTTTTTATGAATTTTATTAAGGATATCCATTATAACCCTAGTTAGAAATAATGTGAGCATCAGTTTTAGTGATTCTGTCTCAGACTGACTTTCTGTAACTTTTACATGATTTCATAAATGTATGGTATTTGTTTGATCCCCTTTCCCCCTCCATGAGTAAACTAATGAATTTGTGTATTTGAACACTTTTAAAATTGTAAATCTATTCATTTTGAAAATACATGCTTTCATTTGTATAAAGTGCTGGTAACCTTGGGTTACTGGTGACTTTAGGGTCTTTCATTCAAATTTACGCGTACAATTCCCAAGGCAACATTCTGTTTGCAGCATTTCACGTATGTAATTTGATGTGTGGTTTTGCGGATCAGTGCATTGATTGAAAGGTCTTTAAATTATCAGTCAGGTTGCAAGCATTCCCAAAGAGCACCTGTACAGTTGTTTGGGAAATATGCACTCCACATCTGTGTGGGCTCACCTCCTATTTGTAAACAATTTATAAACAGTTCTGTGTGTAGAATATTTTGAAATTTAAAATATTTTAGTTGGTTGTACAGGAAAAAAACTATTTTTTTAAAACAACCATATATCTTTCCTTGCTTCCTGGCACACGCTGCTTGCCTCTGTGTCTGTCTGCCCCTGTCTTTAGGGATGTTTTTATTAGCCAGCAGGAGCTTTACAAATTATGATTATTCTCCCATATAAAAACATGTGGCTATCTTTGGTGACAGGCTTCTATTAACATGCTGAAATTATCTGCCATCCAGAAAATGACTTATTGGGTAAATCGTTTCCTTTACATTTAAACCCTAATGTTCACCACATCTCTTATTCTTAGCCTAATTAAGGCTGCTGGGAACTGAATGAAGTCCTCATGCACGTTAAGCCGTACAAAGTAGCCCCTGGAGTCCCAGGCTGTGACCGTGGCGTACAATGTAAACCATTTTGAATTGAAAGGGATGCACTGAACTTGAATATGGGCATTGTTTGATAGCGCTTGCAAATCACAGTGAGACAGTGGCCTTAGGCAAAACAAGAGGTAAAGGGAATTCAGTGCTGTAAATAACCTTGCTGGAGACCTTCACCATGCTCTTAAGTAACAAAGCTCTCAGGCATCTCTCTGTCATGTGTCCCGTCCCCCACCCAAAAATCCATATAAGATTTTTGTTAATTTGCATGACTGCCTGCTTATATTTCACTTATGAATCTAAATATGCCCTAGGGTGAAGATATTTCTATTTTAATAAACTTTGGGGTAAGGCCTCTCACTGATCTGTGAGATTTGGGGTTTTACTAATGGGTAAAAATCTGTTACTTTTCTCTGAGTTCTGGCCTGTTTGTAATGTAGGCTGTGTATTGTGCATGTGGAGACACACAGAATAGGATTGTAAGATTATTTTTGGAACTTCACTGAGTGGAGTTACTGCAATTTGCAGTTTGACCAAGAACTTAAGACCCTGGTCTATGTTATCCAGTATCCCCTCTCATACAGAAGGGGGATTGGGAGGAAGCCTCAAATACAGGTCTGGTATGGAAAACATTCAATCTCTGTAGTGCAAGTTATCCAAAATTGCTGCTAACTGAAAACAGAAGTGTTAGGAGCAATACTAGGAAAATACAGCTACAGGAATTTCACCACTGCGTTAAGAAAAGCCAGCATAACAGTAAGCCCGTGAGCATCATGACTGCTTCTTCAGTTCAAGAAGTGTTTGGACAACGCTGTCAGGAATACGGTTTGTTTTTTGGGTGGTCCTGTGTGGAGCCAGGAGTTGGACTTGATGATCCTTGTGGGTCCCTTCCAGCTTGGGATATTCTATGATTCTGTGATTCTTTTCCAAAAGTAGATGATGAGTTACTTGAGATTTAATGAAATCCTCTGGTCAAAGAAACTGTTAGGCATGAAAAAGAAGAAAATGAGTCAGATAGCATTTTGCAATACCCTAATAAGCAAACGCTTTTTCACTTCGGTGTTTTTCATTTATTTATTTATTTTTTTTCAGTTAACAGATCATCTTGTGTACAAAATCATCAACTATCCCTACATGTGAGTCCCATGCTATAGGTATATCTAAATTCAGTCCTAGGATCATGCATGTTTTGGGGCTGTTTTCACTTTTTTCAACCTACCAATTCTACTTTATTGGCTTCAACAAACTGCAATGATTATTTGCAAGCATAATAATTCTATTTTGATCTGTGGTTACTATTGTTTCATACTCTGTTGCTTACTGTGTATTTTTCAGTGTAATTCAAAACATTGCTTTCAATTTGGACTTATTTTGAAATGCAGAGAATTCATTGAACTGCTACTTCACTGATATTTACCTGTTGATTAGAAAAATAGACAGTTCTGATCTGTAGAGGAATTAGAATAGCTTTCTTCTTGTCTCCAAAATCTTCCTAAAATGGGAAATCTCCCTGAATACAGATTGATTTTATTAATAGAAATGAGCTTGCAAAGTGTACCTATATTAAAGTTTAGTGGGTTAATGCGATGACGAGCAAGGAAAATGTTTGCTTATATTGCTAGCTTTTTAAAGAAAATAAGTGGAAACTAATGGAGCAAGAGTTACAGATACCTTGAACAGGTAATTCATATAAAAATATTTCATAGGTCTGACAACAGTGCTAATGCTGACTTTTGAGAACAAAAAAAAACAACTATAAAGGAGCTCATGATTTTGTTTTAATAATCATTTAGTGCCTACCATATTGATAAAATTAGAATTTTCTGAGGTATTATGTGGTGGCTGAGGAAGAAAACTGAAGGTGAGTGGAAGGAAAAAACTTTTACTTGTTCACAAACAGCCCACAAGATTGATTCAAGAGCTGAGAAAAATATTCCTATTTTGGAGGTAAAAATAGAAATATAGAGAAGATGAGAACAAAAGCATATGCCTTTATGCTGAACTGAGAAGCACAGAATCTGCATTGTTTTTCTTTGTATTCCTATTTTCAAATTGCTATTTGCCATGCTCACCAGCTCCATTTCTAGTTCTTTGAATTCAGCCACCGAATTTCAGGCTGGCACTGCAAAAAGGAAGATCACAATTCTTGCAAAATACTCGGTAATGGGGAAGAGCACCGATTGTCATTGTCATGAATGTTCTGGAAAAGAGGAAACTGAGAAGACAAGTGTTTTACTATTTATAATCCATGTAGGACTGTGAAAATGAAAGCTGGCTGTGGAGCCTTGCAAAAGGTGTGCAGCAATGCATGGGCAGAAAAATCTTTTACGTACACAGTGTTGGACTGAATTGCTACTCAGAGAGACGTGATGTTGAAATTACGATGAAAATGTCAGTTCAGCACTTAATAGCTATTAATCTCCCTTTTTCCCCCAATTTAATATTAAGGATTATTTGGAAATGAACGGAGGATAAAACAAAATCGTTACTGTGCCACTATGTAAGTCATGGGTGCGCTGACAGGTTTACTACTGTCTGCAGTTCTGGTCCTCTTTAAAGCGTAATAGAAGTAGGGAAAGTGCCCCATGGAAAAATAAAGATGCAAAGGTGCTGAAGAACACGTGTAAGTGGAGGAGCTAAGCTATGCAAACTTAGCCTGGGGGAAAGGACTAAGGAGGGATGGGAGGCGAGTACATGAAGTCATGGGTGCGTGGAGAGGGTGGGTAGTGCTAGCCTATTTACTCCTGACACAGGAAGCGAGGGTTGCCAAATAAAATTGCTAGGTGTTCAAACTGATGTGCACACAGTGCAGAGCTAAACTGAGGAAGTCGTTGACACAGGAGGTTGTGCGTACCAAAGGCTTTATTGGGTGTGATAAGAAAATAAATCACAGAATTTCCATTAGGGGCATGAAATGTGAAGATCCCAGATCTTGTTCCGGCGGCTCTGCCCTGTAGCTTGCTGAGGCTTATAGCAGGGAGGGTATTTTTCAGGTGTTTGCTGCTGCTAGTTGTTAGAAGGCAGATACTGAGCTAGGTGGGTACTGGTCCTGCTCGGGCATGGCCACTTTTGTACACTTGGGTGTACTGCAGGTAGCGCTGCTGCTGCTTTTGGAGCAGGAGTTTGAGGAATCCCTGCGCCCCCAGGACAGGGGAACCTCAGCCCTTGGGCCACTTCAGCTCCAGCAGCACTAAAGCATTTTGCAGAATGCATAACTTGAGAAATGATTCTGCTCATTAGCTAATTAACCCATTAGATTTCAAACAGTCTGTGAGGAGCCTGCTGAAGCATGCTGCTCTGCTTCCTGTTGCATCTCAGGGTGTAGCCTGTTATTTCTGTATTTGCTCCTCACAGTCCTAGCCATCCAGGCAATACTTAATGGAAATAAGCAGGTTTTTTTTTCTGTGCTTAATCATTTTTCCCCTGTGCAGAACAACCAGGCATCTTGTGCCAAGCAGTAAGAGATGAGGCAGGGGAGCAGTGTGGAGTTTGGGGTGTGCTTGGTGGTTCCTCTGGCCACACAGTGCGATTGTCATGAGCATGGGTTACGTAGAGGCAGCGTGTGCCTGGGAGAGGCGTAGCTTACCTCCATCAAATCCTTTTGTAGGGTATTTGGATGTCGGCATGGGCATTTGCATATGGGTAATGGAAAGTGCTCTCTTCAACCAAGGTTATTTCTCTCTGACACAATTTGAGGTTTTTGTTCTGGTGCATGCAGATGGTAGAACTTTCTAGCCACGTGGCTAATAAGACCTTCTGAACACTGATTCTCTCCTACCAAGAACAAAGTAGATCATTTCCCCTTCCCTCCTCACTAGTTTAAAGTGAGCCCCATTACTTGCCACTAAGGCCCATTAATTACCGTGAAAAATGTAGGCAGAAATGTTAAAACTTAAGAAATATAAAGAAGCGCTGGAAGGTTTTAAAGAACCATAAGTGCAATTAGCTGTTCTGACTATTTCTGTTCAATCCATTATGTAGTTAAAAACAAACCTTCAGGAGATGTATTTGTTTTTGCAGGCTGGAGGGATGGGAAGGAAGATGGCTTTGTGCTGAAGGAGGGAGGAGACAGATGCTTTTTCAAGTGCTTTTGAGTCACAGCGTATTTCTCAGCGTACTTTTAAGTAGAAAGATGAACATACTGTATACGGTGTCTTTGTAAATATCCAAAAGTGTACAGCATTAATTAATCATAACGAGTGTGCCCTAAGTATTTGTAGCAGTTAATGAAAGCTCTTGGGCAATTAGGACTGTTACATCAAAGGGTTAAATAGTACTTTTGCTGTAGACTTTTAATTACCATCACATTAATTACGTTAAAGTTTCACTGAAGTTACTGATATGTCCTTCTATTGCTCACCTGATTGTTTTGATAGCAATATTAAAAATTTAAAAATGCTAATTTAAGCCCAGAATAGTGAAAACGTTAGGCTTTATAAACTTGACTGTATAAGAAGTTAGAAGTAAAGGAGTTCTTTTGATTTTGATGGGTTTGAGCATCTTTTCCATATGGCTTCAATTCACGTTTTAATCAGAATGTGGAAGTCATTACTCTGACATCTGAAACTGAGGTAGCAATAAAAAAAATTATCACAAACAAGACAGCAGACACAAATTATTTTGTGTTTATTACTGGGTGGCCCTTTTGAAACTTTCCCAAAGTTAATTGGTTCCAGATATTTTGAGAATCGAAACTGTATTATGACAAATTTATTTCTGGTCATATTTAACTTGTGTCTCCTCAGCAAGGCTGGTTTAAACAAACAAAAAAGTTGTCAACCCACTCATGTCTGTCTCCAGTTTTTGTTGTAGTAGCTTTAATCCTAGTGATTTGGTTTAATAAAGACCACTGAGAAAACAAACACTAGTAGTTACTGCCCTGCTTTTGTAAATTATTTATCATATCTCTAAGATTTTACTGTGGCATAAGTGCTGCTGTGTTAGCTTAAATTGTTCACAAAGATGTCATGTCAGATTAAATGCCCGTGTAGGGTTTATATATGCCTGTGAGCGATGCTTCCTGCTGTATTTGATTAGAAAGTATTCAGGCAAGTCTGCGTACGTGCAGACCTTGCCGTGCTGTCATGGGGAGCGACTGACCAGAGCAAGAGAAGCCACGCAGTCTGTACAAGTGATAGCTGTCCTGCTGTGACACACAGCATGGTCTGTCTGAATTGTGCAGGGATGGAGGTCCTGGGCAGTGATTAGTGCTGGTTTTATTCATGCTGCTTCATGGTTGGGTGTGCGGGGAGCTGAGGGTCCTCATGTGAGAGCCAGGCGAGTCCAGGGCAGGGCGTGCAGCACCTCAAGGCCTTCTTGTCGTGAGTTAGTGCAGTGCGTTTGCTGTGGAATGTATAGCGTAGAGTCATTGATGTTGGAAAAGACCTTCAAGATCACCAAGTCCAACCATCTGCCTGACCTAAGTCCCATCGCTAAGCCACGTCCCTCACTGCCACGTCCACGCGTCTCCTAAATACCTCCAGGGACCAGGACTCCACCGATTCCCCCAATGCTTGAGCACCCTCTCATGAAGAAATTCTTCCTGATATCCAAGCTGAACATCCCCTGGCACAACTTGAGCCTGTTTCATTGCATCCTGTCACTTGTCACCTGAGAAAAGAGGAGGTTAATTATGGCTACATGACATTTTAGATGCACATCGTGTATGCATTATCATGTATATTCTATGTGCATGCTTTTGTGTAATCTACTTCTATTGCTTTTTTATGGAGTATTCTTATACCACCGTTACATATCAGACTCTTTAATAGCTGCATTTTTCCCTTTCAAAACTAAATATAGGTCCCCAAAAAGCTGTTATAAGCCCAATCAGACTTACCTATAGTATGTTCCTTACATACCTGGCAATATGTGACCCGAACCTTTTTTGTTCCTGTAAGAAAAAAAAAAAAAAAAACCTTTTTCAAAGTATCTGAACTTTATTACCGGTGTCATTTTTTTCCTTCTTAAAGACTCTTAGCATCTGGAGTTAAATAGCTAATAGTTAAATAGCTAAAGCTGCTTCTAACAAGTAACTGAAATAAGCAAATGAAAGTCTTTCAACAGCAATGTCAAAAGTGGATATGGTTGTGAGTTAATTAACTTATTTAACCTTCTCTTAATGAGGAGGTCTCATTTGTAGCTGGACAGGCCACAGCTTTGGAAAATGGTCTTATTTCTGTCAATGAATGTGCATTATCCAGCTATGGCGTGGGGGTAATAGGACAGACACAAATTACACATTTATATGTAAACTTTGAAAACGTGACTGATGAGTGCAGAGAAAGCCTCTGCCCGTCTGTACATTTACCAGAGTTATCAGTAATTTAAAAATGCGAAAGGAAACGTTAGGTTTGTGTAGTGATGGTTTTAATTAATACAAGTCTGCACTCTGTAAGTGTCGTGTTTGTAAAAATTATGAAAGAGCACTAAACTGCATTAGGGTAATTTATGGGCCAAATAAATGTCAGTTGCTGTGGGAAGCTGGTGTAGGAAACAGTGTAACTAGGAAAAAAAAGGTGAAGAGCTGGAGTAAATTGTAAACATATAAGAACAACGATACAATTGTTTCTTTATATCCACCCAAGCAAGTATAAGTTCATTTACAGCATATTTATTAACAGTCTCAGGCCAATAAAACAACACTTACAGAGCAGTTTTGAAAACTTTCCAGCTCTCTGTTTTGTGTAGTGACAAGTCAGACTAGTGCCTTTTTTTTTTTTTTTTTTTTCATTCTTTAATAAGGAAAACAAAAAATCTGTATTCCTGGCTCCTTTATAAGGTTGTTAACTTCGCCGTTTGGTGTTTCAGAGCAGCGTTTGCATTGTGCTCAATTAGTGCAGATGAAGCACTGGAAGTGCCAGGTTCAGAAACGTACCTAATTACTGTGAAACACTAAGAGATCCATTCATTCGGAGTTTCTGGCTCCGGGGGTGCCAGCCACAGAGACTCCAGCAGCTTCTGAAGCCTAATCCTGCTTCACGTCTCCACGTTTCTGTGGCACTTGCATTTTGGAAGCTGTAATGTGGTCTGGCTGTTTATGATCGTGTGTTGCCGTGCCTCCCATCTGTAGCATATTGTGGAAGTGAAAGCGTGGTGCATAGGAATAAACTGGGAATGACCCTCATTGGTAGGGTTCAGAATAATTAAAAATAAAGTATAAAACGGCACCCCATTTTTTTTGGGGGGGGGGGGAGGAGGGGGCGGGAGGATTGAAGGGTCTTTTTCAGATAGCAGGGTCCTGTCAAAATGGATTGATTTTTGGAGTAGGATTTGCTTGCAGTGGCTGTTCTAGGTTGATGGTTAGTTTGGTGACAGACCTCTCCCAGCTTGATGACAAACCTCTCCCAGCAGCCAGCAGTAGAGGCTTCTGGTTGATAACTTGTTTTTGTACACGGCTACTTGGCCTCTAAACCAAGACTTTGCACAGATGAGCATCTGCTGCTTCCCATGATAAGAGCAGTGTATGAAACAAGAAAAGCCCACCTCAGTACTCCAGCTGAAGCTGTTTTATCCAGAGGCTTTTGTAAAATGTTATTTCACCCTCCCTTTCCTACTCTGTGAAGGAGCTGGCTGCTATCAGAAAGTTTTCCCGTACAGATACTTGTGTTAGCATTGAGCCTCTTAACACAGCTGTTTCTGGAGAGCATCTTACTGTTGACAACTCGTGCTAACAACTCCGTGGTTGCTGCGATTTATGCAGCTCCTTTAAATGCCAATGCTCTCAGTTTGAGCAGCATTGGCACCAGGGTGGTTTGTGTTTTGTTTTTTTTTTCCCCGGTCCCTTATGTCAGCAAAAAGGTGAGACTTTCAGCATCTGATGGGTGAAATGGGAAAGCTTGTAGTGCAGACCTGGCACATGGTGGTTTAACCTGGTCTTAGCTACTCTTAGTGTTTACAAAACAGATGCATAATTTCTTCAGCTGTGCTTTGAAAGCTTTGTGTGAGTCCAGATGAAGGCATCGTAACGGTCTGATTTACAAGCACTTGTGACGTTTCTGCACTTACCAGGATTAATTTGGTCATTTGATGGGCAACAAAGCATATTTTGGGCTAAGTTGATTGTCTACCATGGTCTCTAAATTGTTTTTAGCTTTGCTACATTCCTTATACAGTTCCTTCTTCTGTAAGTGTGATTTATGTTCTTTTTCCCAAGAGGTATGAGCTAGTATTTGGCTGTGCTAATGTACAGGATGTTCAAACGAGCACGCTTATCCATGCAGTCCAGTGCAGTTTATATAACAGACCGACTACATGTATTTGTTACCTTTAAATCTTGCCAGCAATAACTGTACGTTTTGTTCCTGGTCAAAGCTCCTTTTCCTTGTTATTTTGTACTTGCTGGAAGCGTGTGTTGTCAATCTCAAATCTGTGCAGGCTTTTCAGCTTTCTTACGTGTTTAACGTAAAGAGAATAGCTGTGTAGGGTAAATAGTGTTCAAATGTAAGGGGTTCTGTGGTTTGCCTGCCCCTCAAATGGGGAGCAAGAATTTAACTTCAACTTCAGTGTAAACTTAAGCTTAACTCCTCATTGCTTTCCCTAATTTTCCCAGTACCGCGATACAGTTCTACAGGATTTGGAGTAACCTAGGACTATGCCATACTTTCTGGATTTAGCAAACCTACCAGGTGATTTACCACCAATGGTTCCTGTGGTACCTTAAGAAATGCATGAACTCAGCTCCAGGCTTCAGATCTCTTGCTTTGTTGTTGCTCCATGTGAACATCATATGTTATATGTTGGGACGTGCAAATTTCCTGCTTTCATAAACAATACATTTTACAATGAGAGCAGGCTATTATGACAGAACGTACACACCTACATTTAATGTACCACCAGACACCTGTTAATTATTGTAATAATTCAATTAATACTGATCATGTGCTGCTAAAATGAAATGTGAATGCAAAGAGTGAGTCTTCAACTGACTGGGGTATTTTGATGCATTTTGTTCTTTGATTTTTTTTTTTTTAATTTTTGTTGGATGTTACAGAAAATTGAATATATTTTCACGGAAGGATAAGAAGGAAATTTAAGACTGAGTGTTGCCCTAGCGACCACATTTGTAGTTAAATTTAGGTCCTTGTTTAAAAGTTGGCCATAGTGGAGACTTGTGCTTAACAAACATTTTCTATATATTAAGTGATTTTTTTGAAGTTTTATTGTAGGTTTTTTTTTTTTTTTCTAGATTTCTAAAATTAGATTCAGGGATAGTGTTCTTACAAGTGTCATGATTCTGTTAATAACATGATGCTTCAGCCTTAAGATTACGTATCTTTTATGATAAGAGAATTGAGAACAATACAGCATGAATAACAATACTAATACTGATTAATACAGTTCTCTATGTAATTGTGAGAGAAATTAATCTGTGAGTACAAAATGTTTCAGTTACAAGGTTCACTTACGCATGTGGAAAAGTTATTTTTAAAAGCAGGAACAAGAGAGATTGTTCTCAGTCCAAAGTGAGCATCACGTTTTTTTTCCAGTTATTTCAAAGTTGTAAATAAAAATTCTGCTTAGAGAATATCCATAGGGTATCAGTCCTGTAGAGATCAACTGATGCACTTGCCTCTCTTTAGAAGAGCATAAAAATGGTCTTCACTGTATGATCGCATCGTGTCCTTCAGGAACCCTGTCTGCTCTTCCCAATAAACAATTAAAGATGTCTTCTGAACTGACAACTGCCCAACATTTTCTATTTTATTTAACTATAGGCATTGGTGTGTGCTTAGCCTCTTTTTTAAGGAAGGTTTATCATCTGCTGTGGCTTTTTCTCTGCTCAGCTGTAGTCTGCAAATAAGTCCCAGTAAAAAATTATCCTCATCAGTCAATTGTGAAGTGGTAAATGCAGTAATCATAGTTGTCTGGAACTGTTTGTTCTGATGGTATTCAAAAATAATTTGACAACTTGTTGTGATTCAGTGTTTGCTACACAGCTGACACCCTGGTCACTTGCAGGGTTCCCCAAGGCTCTATTCTGGGGCCAGTTCCCTTCAGTATTTTATAAATGATCTGGATGCAGGACTTGAATGCATGCTAAGTAAGCTTGTGAGTGATACTAAATTGGGAGGAGCTGTTGACTCCCTTGAGGGCAGAAAGGCCTTGCAGAGAGATCTTGACAAATTAGAGGTCTGGGCAACCACCAGTTGCAGGAAGTTTAACAAGAGCAAGTGCTGGATTCTGCACCAGGGAAGGGGCAACCCTGGCTGTACGTACAGACCAAGGGATGAGAGGCTGGGAAACAGTCCTGCAGAAAGGGATCTGAGTGTTCTGGTTGCCAGCAAGTTGAACTCGAGTCAGTGGTGTGCTGTGACAGCCAGGAGGGCCAACCCTGGGGTGCATCAGGCATGGCATTGCTGGGGGGGCAAGGGAGGGACTGTCCTGCTCCGCTCTGTGCTGCTGCGGCCTCACCTGGAGTACTGAGTGTGGTTTTGGGTGCCAAAGTATAAGAAGGACATAAAAGTACTAGAGATTATCCAAAGGAGGGCTACAAAGATGGGGAAGGGTCTAGAGAGGAAGACATATGAGGAGCAGCTGAGGTCCCTTGGTTTGTTCAGCCCAGAGCAGAGCAGGCTGAGGGGAGGCCTCATGGCGGCCTGCAGCTCCCTCACGAGGGGAGCGGAGGGGCAGGTGCTGAGCTCTGCTCTCTGGGGACAGTGACAGGACCCGAGGGAACGTCATGGAGCTGGGACAGGGGAGGGTCAGGCTGGGTGTTAGGGAAAGGTTCTGAGGGTGGTCAGGCACTGGGACAGGCTCCCCAGGGATGTGGTCTAAATTTTGGGTTGTCCTTTGTGGAGCCAGGAGTTGGACTCGATGATCCTTGTGTGTCCCTTCCAACTCAGGATATTCTATGGTTCTATTTTCCCCTTGCTCTTTCTGGATCTGCTGGTGGATCTGCTGGTGTATGTTTTTGAGCATATTGGAATTGTAGTGGTCTGCATGTTCTCAAGTCGGTGGATGGAAAAAACTAATTTAATGTCTTTCATTACTTTAGGAGGTGATAAATATCATTAGTCTATTAAAAGAGGAATTACCATGGTAGTACAATCAGTAATGGATTTTTGTACCTCTTGATTTCCCACCCTGGGAAGAGAAGACCACAATGTGATTGTTTACAGGAAAACCCTTTTTGTTTTAGTTGTCTTGTGTGATATCTGACAGGAGGAACAAAAGTTAGAATCCTGGTCTTTTGCATAAACTTAACTGCTTTACTCTTTTGCTCTTTGTGTTTCTTCTTGCTTTGCTTATGATTTGCCTTCTGAATTTTACAGAAAGTGAGGTAGGGTTTTTACAGACGTGGCATTGATTACCACAGCACTGTACATCTGTACCCGCTGTCCAAATTTTATCCAAGGCTAACATTCAGTGAGAGAACTGATGTGTGATAATAAGAATCAAGTCCTGCCGTTTTTGTGTTACAATAGGCAAAATTTTCTCCCTTAGATGAAGGCATGTCCAAGTATTGTAATGGTTAGAAAGCTGCTGGGCAATAAGTACTAGCTCATTTTACACCAGGCATGGAGTTTTCGTAATATTGAAGACAGTTCATGGCAGTGATCTGGGCCATTGCAGTGCTGTTGAGCAGGCCTGACCAAAGACTTGTTGGGACCTTCCTTGCATTTCAGGAAATGGAGATTGTAGCCAACTTTACCCTTGTAGAGTCTGAGTCTGGCCAACACCTTGATTTTAAGGACGTTTTAGTGATTCAGCTTGCTGGAGGCAGTTTCCCCCACTACAAAGTACGGTTTATAAGGTCCAGTCCGGTGCTCACCAGAGGGGAATCCTGTTCCAGGTAGCTTTGGTGGATGGACAGCATTCCAAGAGTGAGAGAGAGAAGTATCCAGCTCTGGCATGATGGAGACAGAAAGGAAAGATTTCTAACATAACTACTACACACAGGTGAATTCTGCTCTTTTTTTTATTTTTTTTTTTTTTTTGAAATTCAGAATTCTTTAGCCACAAAATTAGAGGTGGTGAGTTTATATTGCTCATAACTTTTGCTTGAGCAGATTTGACAGACTTTACGATGTGTCACTGCTGTATGTTTGCCTAAGGTTTTGAAGATTGTGGGTAGCAGTTAGGTCAAAACATTGATTATGAAAAACTGAGGCTTCTGGAGCACAGGTCCACTGCAGCTTCTGTCAACTGGCTTAGCATTCAGAGCAGACATGGCTCTTCTGATAGCATATGTAAAGTGTGACGTCCTTCTGAGATCTGTTTTCTGATAAAAAAACTTCATGCCTTTCTTGAAAAAGAGAACAGTCTGCAGGCGTGGTTTGCTTTGGACTCCACACCACTTGGAAGAGAAGCCTTAAAACCCAGAGGTACCAGCTGCTGCTCTTCCAGCTGAAGGTCTTTCTGAAGAAGCAATCCTGTGTGTTCACTTTCTCTGAAACAACTTCAGTTGCAAGCTCATAGCAAGATTTCTTTGATCATTGTGCAGCCTGTAAATGAAAGTTTCTACATGTGGTTCTATTGGTTAAATGCTGTTTTCTCAAGAACAGGAAGAGTTTGACCAGCGCTGCTGCCAGAACTCAAAGTATTTCTATAAGCCCTGAAATTTGTATCTCTCCTTAAAAGAAAAAAAATGTTTTAAAATAATGCAGAATATGGCATTATGCAAGTAAAATGTTAGTTGCTGTTTCCTGTAGAATATGTACTGAAATTGACTTCTGAAATTTCTTGTTGATGATGTTAATTGGTTTTAATCAGTTACAATCAGCATTTTGTTTTTATTTAATTACTGTGGACAGCGACATGAGATCAATAAAATCACACCAATTAATTTTGTGATAGGGCATCTCCACAATATGCTCGTCCTTCATTGAAAACCATTTAGCTGCTGTCCAACACCAGTTAAACTTTTCTAGATAAAGGGGGGACACATTTTTATGAGCTGCCCCCAGATGAAATAGCATTAACCTATGTGTCCTGTTTCTAATTAGCTTGGAAAGATTATATGACATACACGTTTAAACAATAAGATTGGTAAATGAGTTGAATGTCTCATCCAGAGTAGATGCAGTCTATAATACTTATTGTTTACTGCATGGTGATGATAAATCACTAGTTAGAAAATGTTTTTTGGATTAGGTTTGTATTAGTTAAACTCATAAATTCTTGGGTAAATTGCAATACATAGAAGCAAAACAATTGAGACAAAGATTTTTTTTTTTTTTTTTCCGTTTGCAAAAACTAAGAGCTGCTACTTAAAATTGCTACCAGTTGGGAAATGTAAAAGATGAGGTAATCCCCTGAAGAAAAAAAATGGACCATGGCTGTGAAACACATTAAACATAAATCTTGTAAAGCTTGTAGCAAATGCACTGAATTGAACCCACTCAGAATTCAAGCTAACAAGAAATTCTGGTCAATGAAGGCAGATAAAGGAACTGTAAATGAGTGTATGTAAATGAATCTGGAATTCCAGAATACGCACTTGGAAAAAATGAAGTAATGAGCACTATATATTTAGACAACTTTAATTTAGCGGTTACTAAAAAAGTAACTAAAAAGTAGTGAAACTTAAAAATGTCAATGCTACTACATCCACAGCTGCTGTAGCTCACCTATGTCATCAAGTGCTTAAATCTAAGGCATTTTTTCAGGAGTTAGAGCAAAGAGAAGGGATCAGGAGCCTGGATTTGCTCTCAGTTGGCCCAGTAACTCAATGAGCATCTGCATGTGGATCACAAAAGCTCGTCTCAGTCAGCTTTTACTTGTACCATGGAGGAATTTGACTTAATTCATTTATGGCCGATTGGAAACTAATTCCACAGGAACATCCTGGTGCTCATTTCCATGGCGTACACCCTTCCTTCTCATGCATCTGCTTTAGTTTGTGGTGATGTTCTCCAGTGCTTTGCTGACCAGCAGGGCTGCTACATGTGTTAGAAAGTTGCAGCGAGAAGCCAAAGCGGACTGGCAGGCAGTTGTATTGGAGTCTCCTTTTCTGGAGATTCTGAAGGCCTGTCTGGATGCCTACCTGGGCAGCCTGCTTTGGCAGGGGTGTTGGTCCCGATGATCTCCTAAGGTCCCTTCCAACCCCTACAATTCCGTGAATCTGTATTTAAGTATATGGCGTTGGAGGCAAGTACAGCTGGGGGCTGAAGGCAGTGTGTCCCCGTTTTTCAGGCATGTCTGTTGTTCCTGTGCCTTGCTGTCCCTGCTGCCTCTGGCCAGGAGACAGAAATGCCCCCCCCTAAGGATCTGGTCCCAACAGGAGGAGGTGGGACATCGTCTCCCCGTCTACTTGGCTGCGTGCACCTGCTACTCCCCACTGTTTTGGAGCTGGAGATTTGAAGAGCACACTGCCCCATTGAAGGGGGAAGGAACCACTGCTGCCTGCCTACTGGTGTGCAGGCACATTCCCAGCCTGGCTGGGGTGGTCTTTCAGCTCTTATCTTTTATTCCATCTGACAGTGTTACTAGTCAAAGCCATTTTTGACAGTTGTCAGGTGCTTTCTGCAGGCTGGCTTGCAGTTATTTTCCATCTGTCTGAGCTGTGATTGCAGAGGAGGAAGATTTAGCTGGCTTCAGTGGTTTGTGTCTCAGATCCAGAAACCCCTGCTCTGTGCCAGTGCTGGGACTCCTTTTTCTGGCATTTCTGTCAAGACAGAGGAGCTTAAATACCCTACTTCTCTAGTTTCCCAGACTGGCTGCTGGCCCATTTTATGGGTAATTCCAGCATTATACTGCTGTGTGTGTATATATATATATGGTTTCCTGATATTTAATTATTTATAATTGCAGCTTTTGAGAGAGTTGAGAAGTTCACTCCTTTGTGTGGAGAAGACAAGAAAAGGTAAAAGTCAGTTACAGGCTGGGACCAGGAATCCCAATTAAATACCAAGCATTGCTGCTTTTGCTGGGAGGAGGGCGGGAGGAAGGAAAGGGAGAAGAATGGGTAGAGAAGTCAGGAGAAGAAAAAATTACCTTGGAAAAAGCTGCAAATACCACAACTGCAGACTACTGGGTTCCGATTAAGATAAATAAATAATAATGCTTTTATTTCATACTCTTGGCAGTGAGTAATGCTTGATTATTTTTGCACTTGGTTCACTTGTTCAGCGTGTGTTCTGCAGCTGGAAGCTTTACAGCTCTTCTCAGGAGAGGCTGAGCTGGTCGGCAGCAAGGGGTGTTCTCGCAGTGAAAGCCAACTGCAAAGTGGATTTTGTATTTTGCAGTGTTATTGATGAGTTTTACAAACCCCCAGCTGTCTAGTAAGGGAAATAATGTTCTTTTATTATTTGAGGAGGGAGAACCATTTCTAGTTAGTGCTTCAGTTGTATAAGATACATGGCCAGGTGCATGCTGTATTTCCTTGCCTCTAATTTTCGAGGTCTTCCTCCATCCCCTGTAAGTTACAGCAGACTCACCCCTTCTCTTGCTGTGTGTCCCACGGGTTGGCAATTGCTGGGCTTGTGCACATCGCAGACAAGTGTCTTTGTGTCCCTTTGTGCATCTTTCTCTTCCTTTGGGGCAGGCAGTAAAGCACAGCATTAAATACTAGAATTATATTTTCCATATTCTAAAGCTGCACAAAGTCATACAAGAAAGCAAATGAAAGCAGGATATTGTGAAAGGATGCTGGTGCAGCACCTTCTCTGGGAGCCCACATAGTAAAAGCTGACTAGTTAGAGAAATTTCAGAAAACAAGTGCAAGGCTGTCAACTTCTCCGTAAGATACCTTTATCACAGAGCTTAAGTTGTGTAGTTTGCTTCACAGGGTTCATGTTTTAGTTGCCTGTACAACAGGTAAAAGTAAAGTGATTTGATTTTCTGATGACTAAGAGGAAAGAATTTTATTGCAGTGCTTTTCATCAAATGTCATAGCCATTTATTTATGGCTATTTATGGCTAATCAATTAAGTTAAATACAGATCATCTGGAATAAGGTTTAGATCTAGAAGGTTGCCCTACATTTGATTTTTTTTGGGAAAGAAATTAGGAAAAAACATGATTTCAGAAGCTTCCTGTACATTGTCCTATTCATTATTGCTTTCTGCATCTTACCAAATCCCTCCTCTTTTTTGTAACACTTGTGCTTGTTTTCAAAAGCTGTGTGATGCTCAGCTCAAAAGGGCTGTAACAATAGTTCATTTGCAATACGTAATCGAGTTGAAAAATGTTATTGATGATTTTGGATAGACTGTCATGAACCCTTTTTTAATGTCATTTGCTTTTTGAGAACAAACACAAATTTTAAAGGCCGGAGCTGTGAGCCAGCTATTTGCAGCCAAGATCAGCAAACTTAATAGGAGTGAAAAAAAGTCTTTTGTGTTATTCCATCCATTTTTGTATTTTTGTTCTTAAAACAAATGGCACCATTTCCATTCTAATTAAATCTGTAAATTGCTGTGAATGACTTCCAAAGATCTGTGCTGTTCAGGACATATCTTTAAACGTAATTCCCTTTTTTATTTTATTTTTTTGAATGCAAATGTAGAAGTAGATTCCAAAATTTGCCAGGTAATTAAAAGCATGTGAATCACGTAGTTCTAAAATTAATTTGCTTTAGCAGTCTCCTGCACTGCTGGTATTTGCAATTTTAACTTTGGTAAAAACAGTAACTATTTTGATGAAGTATTAGGAGACCATTTTATTTTTGTGAATACCTAGAAAATTCAAAACATCTGGAATCTAAAACACTGCTCTTCTTGTTGTTTCTCCTACAATTTCCATCAATAATGCACAATTATTTTCCACTTCAGTTCTGGTTCACACAAGCAGTTTCTCTCTCTTTTTTTTTTTTTTTTTAACCCAACTGCAAGGAGTTTGAAGAGAAAACTGCCGTTTTTTCTGAGGGGGAACACATCTTAGTCAGTCGATGACATTAGAAACTACGAGACATTACGGAGTGGCAGGAGACAGTAGGCTGCCATCTCACCTCACATATAATCTGACACAGTATGCATTCCTTAAAATGAAGTGCAGTTTTAGGATTCGGTAACTATCAGCTTGGCAACACATTTATTTCACACTGAGATCACTAAAACCATCTGTTGATGATTTTCTTTCTTATGGACCTCTGACTCATGCCTCCGAACACAAGTATCGAAAGTCACTGCCTAAGCCCATAACGATTCTTATTTAGGGCTTATTCCCAGTGAATTGAATGAAAATAAATATAAACTCTTTACAGCTTCATAAAAGTCTGATTACTAATGGAATGCTTAACGCTAACAGAGATAGAGACAATTAAAAGTGATTCAAATTCCCAGTTGACCGTCTCTGTGGGAACAGTATTAATATTTCTTAAACGGACAGTTTTGTCTTTTTAATTAGTTATCTGACAGGAGTTTAAATCCTATCTCCAGTTGTATTTCATAGTTGGAGTTACACATCCTAACATCAGACAGAAGATAATTTGAATATTTTCAGCACAAAAAATTGACATCGCGAATGCTGTATTTTTAAATCAGGAAGGAATAAATGCAATTATATGTGGGAACTTGGCAGGTAGTGGAAAAGTGCGTCATAAATATATGCAAGAAAGCTGACATTACAACCAAGTAATTAAACTTACTGTAAATGGCATATAGGTGTCCCTAATCAAGGGTACTGTGAATTATGAACCTGAAGAGCCATGAGAAGAGTTCAGTGGGGACAGAAGGGCAGTTCTGACCTGATGACTAAAAGCGTGCTAAATTTTTCCAGTAGAAATCTACTGCTGAAGTCATCCAATATTTTTTTTATTTGGTAGCTTTTGTTGAGAGTTTAATTTCTGACAGAGCAGTACTCTGCATGCTTTTTTCAGATACATGTAATTATATATGCGTTGAGTCCGTTGAAAGGGAAGGTCCATTTCTTTAAAGCTTGTGTTCTGTGGATATAAGCTTCGTCAAAATCAAAACAAATTGTACCTGAATTTTATGCAGCATGAACATTGGCTGTTGTCACACTGATAACTTTGGTAGATTCGAAATCAAAAACTAAGAGCGTACAAGACAAGATGTGTTCAGTGAGCCAAAATTTAGTTTAGCCAAACTTGATGTAATGACTTGTAAGGATCCTTTCACTATTAGCAAGATGTTGTCATGGAGGGAATTTCAGAAAGGATGTGAGGTGAGTGTGAGAGCATGCTGTTCTTTTTTCCCCTGATATTGTAGGAATCTTCCTTCACGTAGCTGTTTCCCCCCATTCTCTATGCAGTATTAAGCGTGATGGAGTTTACCATTTCAAAAAGTAATTTGTTTTAGTAAATCTAAATTTTAAGTTTAGGTAATGGAATAATGTTTTTAGCACCTTACCTAGCTGGTATTTCTGTAAATTATTCAGTCTTCTTGACTTCCACTTTCCAGTATATGTCTTGGGTTTAGGAGCTTCCTTGCCCCAGTCCCCCTTTACTCCTCGAATCCCTTGTCCGAAACTCCTTTTCCCTTCTCCATCCCTGTGTTTATTCCTCCATGTTCAACCTGTACAGCTTGAGTGGCAGCAGGGCGCTTTGCATGTGGGGATTTAAACGCGGCTCGTCTTGTCGCAGCTGGAATCCACAGGAGGAAGACCAGCCTCCTCCTCAGCTGGTGTGAAGCATTCCCACTCCTGAAGGAGAACTTGGGGAATTAGGCCGTGCTTCTCTGGAAAATCTCTGCAGATCAGCTGTAAATTGCAGTTTTTCTGGGACTTGCCACTGAAAAGTCTGTTGTGCATTACTGGAACATGTTGATCAGGGAGGCAGCAGGGCCTCCATCCCTGGAGATGGTCAACGCGTGGTTGAACAAGCCCTGGGCAATGTGCTCCTGGCCAACCGATGGCCCCAGCGGTCTCTGTGTTCTGTGGTTTGCCGAGGAGAAAGCTGGAAATGGAAGATGTTGTGGGAGTTTGTCCCAAATGGAAGTGTTACACATAAGTTCCCATTTTAAGACTGGCAGCCTTTTCATAGCCTCATCAATACAATCATCTGTTTGTGTGAGGTTAGAGTTTCGTGAAGCCTGGGTCTGATCGTTATCCGTTTGAACGATGCGACTTCTCTAAGCTTTCTCTTGAATTTTTGCGTTTTTTTTTTTTTTTTTTCCTTGTTTCTGAATGGTTTTGACATCTGGCACGAACTATGGGAGTACAAGAGTATTAAGAGAGATCTTTTGGTAGTAGACGTGAAAAGAAAGTCACACACACCAGTGGTTTTCAAAAGAACCAAAAGGAGCTTAGCTGTATTGACAGAATGCTCAGTTCGGTTGAAACATGCTTAAGAACGATGGTGGGAAGAGCTGATGAAAGAAACCAATTTGGGGAAATACAAAAGGTTGTATGAGGTTCACTTCACCTCTCAGAGGATAAAGGTTTGGGAAGAAGAGCCCCACTAGGGCACTGCACCGCGATCCTGAAGGTATAAATGAAGCAATGTGTTTCGCAGCCCGTGCCTGCAGCTGGTGTGTTCCTTTACAGGTGCTTGGGAGGAACGAGGCAATTAAAAGCTCTTTTATAAAGTTATTTTCTGCAGGTAATTATTTAGAAAGGTAAAAACCACCTAATCTGCACCTGGAAAGACCGAGGAATTAATCTCAGTAGGTGTTTTTGGTACTACATTTGTTGAGATGCAGCTGTCTTGTAGGACTGCAGCATGAACCCCCCAAATCTTGCAGTCACATAAGCATTGAGCTGTTATTTTTTACATTGCTATTTTGAAAGACAGTCAGATACTACTGCTGCTAAAACTTTTTAAGCGTTTTTTCAAACAGCCTGATAATCGCTTTTTAACATAGATCCCTAAATGTTAGAGTATTGTTTTTATTAGAAACAGATATTAAAAACATGTTTCATTGCAGCTGAAATTGAAACCTGCTTCTCTGCTTGCTATGGAAACAGCTCTTTGAAACAAATCTATTCTTGTGTATACTGATGTGCCAACCCGTGCTTTTATGTAACCAGTGAATTCTTTCGCTTCTTTTCCCAACCAGCTTGTAAATATAACAACATGGCAATTTGGCATACTTGTACTTAAAACCAAAGTTGAGAAATCAACAGAAACACTGGTCATTTATAGAAACCATTCTTTGCATGTTGCAGTTGTGTTGGTGGGCTGGGTTTTTTATCAGAACAAAATGTGATACAGAACCTATCATTTTGTATTACAGCCTGAATTACGAGTCAGTAGTTGATGGTTATGTCAGAAGTATGCGTTCGGTGTCCCACCAAGTTAAACGCAGGATGGGACAACTAGCACAGGAACATGTGCAACCTAACTAAAGCCTGACCTAATTACAGATTTCCCCAACATTGTGTTCCATGTCTTTTGCAGATGAACAATGTTGTGTTTTATGATGCCACAATTATTGGTGTCAAGAGGGACACAGGTACCTCAAGAAAGAGAGTTTCATCGTACTTTTTATTTGTTAATTTAAAGCTATAATATTAATCAGCCATTAAAAAAAAAACAAACACCACAACTTTCATGATTTATAAAATACCATGCAGCTATTTTTCCCTTAGCGACCTGCTTTCACGTGACAACCTCTGGGAGACAATTATTTGGGGCTGTGCATCTCTGATGTCTATGAAGAGTCTTGTGTAACCGGTGTCTTGGGAGGGAGCACATGGTTCCTTTACTGAGGAGTTTGGTCTCTTCATCGCCTCTCACTTTGTAATAAACCTTTGCCAACCTGTGCAGACTTTTCTAAATAACTTACTGAAGTGATTCAGTTGTAAAATGGATGCTGAATGTAGCTGACGTTTTAAAAAAAATGTTATAAATTTGAAACAAATCTTCATGAGCTGGGTTGTCTTTTTAAAAATATCTAATTTTTGTGTGTTTGTTGATGCAGGCCACAGAAACGTTGTTCCGAATGGCAGTAGCAAGAGGAGCTATTACACCTTTAAGACATGGAGAAGTAAGACTAAATACATCTTTTCCTTTTTTCTTTCTTTTTTTTTTTTTTACACATGTGGTATAAAGTTTTGTTAATGTAATGCTTTAAAAATTCCTGGGGGAATTAAATTGCCTTCAGGTAAGTGAAGAGGGCTGGATTATATATAACTTGCATATCTATGTTAAAGGTTTTTTAAAGAAGAGAAGATAATTTAAATCCTGTCCAGTGGGAGATTAAATATTCTTCCAGAAACACTCTATTTTTCTCTCTGCCTGAATCATAAATTAGCATTATAATACAAGAGTCTCAAGTGTGTCCTTTTACCCAGGTAATTGTTCATTGGGTTTTCTGTATTAGGAAAAAAAAAAAAAAAAAGCAGAATCCAAAGAAATTCACGAGGTTGAGCTTTGTTACGGGGTAGCTCTAGAGAGTTTACTTCATCCTTTGTCCGTTTCTCCCAAGAAAAGAGTAGCTGAAGGTATTATGTGAATTTCTGTATGTATAGTAATTATTATCTATAATAAAATACACAACATAACATACATTATACCTAATGTGTATTAATGCATTAAGTATTTGAAATAAGCGATATATTTGAATATTATGTTGCTTATACATAGTTCCGTTGATGGCGAACATTTCTTTCTTTCTCTGTTGTGTTGTTGTTAGTTTAACATTTTTCTGAACATTGCTAATTAAATATCTCCAATATTGGGGGATGCAATTTATTCTCAGGTTGAATTTAATTGAAAAAAAAAAACAACTCCAGGCAGTCATGACACTCCGGAAATGAGAACTGATCTGGGCATTGCCACAGCTGGATGTCACAGTACAGTGATTTTAATGTAGAAACTTTTTTTTCATGGCAATCTGATTTTCATTAAATTCTTACGTAACTTTGTGAAAAGTTTGTACATTCAGTCTGGAAAGCCAAGACTTACCTTGGGATCCCAGCTGTGCTGTAAAATGTTCCTTACACTGATGAAGCTGCCTTAATTTCTCTTAAATAAAATGATATATCTTTGCACCAGTGTCTGAAGATGTACCTGAGATTTCTTGTCCTGACATTGTTCACAGTTTTAGCTTTTCTGCATATGGATCCTTTATACTTTTTACGTTCTGCTCTTCGTTGTTTCCTACAGAAGAGTGTAATACCACTTCAGGAGTGCTAGTTGTGGAATATGCGCAATGCTTCCAAATTCTCTCTGTTTAGGTTTTTCAATGACAGGAACTTTTATTTTCTATGTTTTAATGAACATGTTGATCAGAAAGTTTGTGGAATCTCTGGCCTTGTAGTTACTTGGTGAACAATGTGAATTACGGGGGAAAAAAATGAAATGATTCTTTTAAGCTTGTTACTAATAGTATCACACGTTTAAAACACTGGGACATCACGTGTAGATGTAGAACTGAGTAGCATGGCTTAGTGGTGGACATTAGTACTAGCTTAAAGGTTGGACTAGATGATCTTAGAGGTCTTTTCCAACCTGAATGATTCTATGATTCACAGGGATAACAATCTCTGTTGTGAACAGTGTTGGTCATTTCTGTATCTGCTACATCATATGCTGTAGAAATGATGCAGTAGAAAATGTTTCAGTTGTTTCTTCAGATATTTCCTCTGATCTTTATCAGTTAAACTGCCTCAAGGGCTAGAGGGAAGATAAGTGGTGAGAGGTTGTAACCTTGATTCGGAAGGGAGGAACTGGGTGAAAGGGCATCCGTTTGGCGATGGGGAACTGATATGCTGGCATGTCGTGTCCCGTGACACCATAGCCCGGGTTGGGCTTCAATGCAAGTCATGTAATGTTAGAATGAGAGAAATAAAAAGGCCTTTTTTTTTCTCTTTTATATTTTTATCAGGCTATATGCAGGGGAAAAAAAAATCTTAAGGAAGATTTCCTTAAATTCCATTGTAGAATTATAATTTATTTAGTTTGAAAATGAGGAATAACAATCAAATGAAATTAATTTTTTCCAGAAGAAACATATAATTATGAAGAGTCACATTTATTTTTTTAGCTCTTCCAAGGAATTGCTAAACATTTGCACAGTGCATAAGTAGAAGGAGAGCCAGAAAAAAGAAGTTGAATGTGAACTAAAGTTCACCGCATTCTGTTTGAGAAGTGTGAACTTGGCAGCTGAAATGAAAGCTGAGCAACTTGTTTATTGGCAATTCCAAACTGTGGGGGCAGCAGTCCAAATGTGCAAAAGTGCTGTTGGGCTTTCACAGCAATATTTAGAGTGTAGTCCCGTTTCACATTTAGGAGGGAGTAGAACTGTTCAATACTGGAAGGAAAAAATAACGTAGATACTTAGTTGTTTTTAATTCATTTAAAAATTACGGTATTCTGTCTGCACTGCTGAACAGATTAATGGACAGATATTTCTTCTGTGCAGACAAAACAGTTATCCATTTTAATCCAGTTGTCATCAACAGGTGGATTTATAATATTCATTGCTTAGGGCAAATGCCTTTTCTCCTTCTTCTGGCCGTTCCCTGTTCCTTGGGACTCATCTTCTCAAGTCTGTATGCTTATAGAATTTTTAAATCTTGTTTTAATTATCCTTGAAGGAATTGAAAAATGAGGTGATTCTAGATATCTGACTTTTGGATGTGCTTTGTAAAATTACCGTTGAGAGTTTAGAGAATCACGCTGCCAAAAGTAGTTATCAAAATTGGGTCCATAGTGCTAGCAGTTACTGAACTGGAGGATTTCAATCATGAAGGTTCCCGAAGAATCTTCTCAGCGGTTGCCTTGCTCCTGGTTTGACTAAGTGCAGTAGCATCCACGGGAGGGGATCAAACCCCGGACCAGAATTCCTATTCAGGAATCAATATGTTGCTTTTCTTGTTAATTTGTTATTTCTGTCAGTTGCTTTGTCCTGGGGGTGCAGCGGGGGACAGAGCCCCGCAGAGTTTACCCATTTCTGTTAGCGCTTCACGCTCGTTCCAAGACGATCCAAAAGCTGTACAAGCAGATGCGATCCCACCGAATCCGTGGCTACGCTTGCGGGCAGGAGGCTCAGGATGTGTTTCATTAACTCCAAGCTTTCGAGTCAGGGCATAGCTGCGAGCTGCGTGCTCGGGGTACCTGACACCACCAAGGGAACTTGGCCAGCTGTTGGTGGTGCTCGTGCAGCAGGCTGGGATCTCCTGCCATCTGCTCCTCACGCCTTCCAGCCGCATCCAGACAGTTCCAGCTGCTGTCTTCCTGGGTGCCAGCTGATGTGGCAGCAGTGGCAGAGATGTGAGGAAAGAAGAGGAACTGCAGCAAGCCTGCTGAAGAGGATGAGGAGGGGAACAGGAGGAGCCTGGTGCTTCAGGTTTGACATTTCACACTTTCTTACCAGTTTTGCTCGCCAGTTCTGCATCTGCTGGAGCTTCTGCTGTTGTATGCTCATCCTGTCCCTGGGGGGACTGCCAGAAGATCGTTTAAGGGTTGGTAGTGGCTGTGAGAAGTCACTGGATGCATGATAGGGAGATGGAATATGTTTGACAGGCAATGCTGAAGTCTGTTGACCATACACAGAAAACTTTTCCCTAATTTTAACTGAAAGTGACCAACTTTATTCACACTGAGCAACAAAGAAGTGATAATTGGGATCAGTTTGTCACAGATAAGACTTGTGTGTTGTGTGGAGGTGGTGAACAGGACTGGATGTGGGCCTGGGCAACCCGCTTGGTTGGACTGGGTGCCCCCATGTGAGCAGGGCATTGGACCAGATGACCACCAGCATCCTGCCTCATCTTTCCCTGGTTCTGGGAAGGAGGGATCTGATTATGATAAAGAGTTTGCAGGACCGGTGTTAGCAATCCCTGTGGAAGAGGCTAATAGAAATGCACGCAGCCTATCCAGAGAAGGAGCAGGAGGATAAACAGAGAGGGTGGAACGCTTAATGGAAAAATACCAAGAAATAGGTAGGCTCTGATAGCAGATAACAGCCGTCCTTGAATTCTGTGGGCGTTAACTCATTTCTTACAACATCTTTTCAAGTCTGTAACCTGTCTGGGTCTTCTGGGTGATAGAATTCAGGTATGCATCTTTAGAGTTCCTCAAGTCAATCTGCAAAAAAGAACTGCAGAAGAGAAATGCTGTGCTCCAGGGATTGTGCTCTTCCATCTGAAGCATTAAGGCATAAGGGGGACCTTCAGTATGATGGAACTTGCAGAATCTTCATGTAGGGTTCTTGCGATAGGCTCCATTTTATAATTACTGCAACAGCTGAGATGTTTTGAGAAGTTTTAAAGAAACTTCAGTCTGTAGCAGTACCAAAGAATGCCATTAATTTAGGATATTTGGTGGTTTATTCCTTCTTTTTTTTTTTCTGCTCCAGTTATACAAAAGCCTTTGTCCATGAAATGCCAATGGAAACAATGTATGAAAAGGGATTTCTAGACTGTGTCTGTAAGTTTCAATGGGGTTCAGTTCACAATAACGTTTAGATTTAGCTGCAGTGCCTGAAGAGAGATCTATCCAAGTTGACATTGATTTGCTGGTACTTTGTTGTAAGAAGCATGTCTTTGCTTTCGTTTAAGACCGTGTTTAATAGATTTCAGGATTACATTTTCATTCTGTGTATTTTCTGTAAGGGAAATAATATGAAGTGCAGAGTTTTATGAACTTAGCCCAATTACCTATAAAAGGTGATTTTGATGGATTCGTATTCATACTAAATACCTGTGATACACTTACGGTTAAATTTTTACCTAGAATCAAGGGGATCTGTAAGGATCTTTAACATGTGGTTTATTTTATATTTGTAGAAATAAATACATAAAGGTGACAACAGCAATATGAAATACTTCTTTCTGTGACAGTTCTTCTGTTAGTTCCACAGACCTTATCCTCTGCTTTACAGTTCGCAGTTGGGACAGACGTAAGATGACACAGTCCGAGAGCCACAGGTCTACCTGCATCACTTGGGTTCAAGCTTTGAAAAAAGCACTGGGACAACTTTTAAGATAACATCAGTTTGTTTTGGTCTGAACAGGAAGGACATTAGTAGCAGCAATGCAGTTATTTCAAAATGAGCAATCCTTATATTTTTTGTGGTATGTTTCATTTTGTCTTGTGACAATCCAATACTCCAACAGAGTATTTGTTCTTTATGACTCAAAACCACAGACTACTTTGTTACAGGAGAGGATGCATATCTATATTTTAGAGTAATGCTGTTGAAATCAATAATAAATTAAAAAAAATATATAAAAAGCTGAAGAAGTTGTGAAAACATTTATTTTTGCTATTGTTGGTTGCACTAACCGATAACTTGTAAATCACAAAATTCAGTAGTCAATGAAGTAACATTTCTAAAACTGCTTTGTATTTATATGTGTGTATACATGTACATGCACACACATGTAGGTACAGGCTCTTTTTCATTGTGAAATTTTATGATTATTATTTTTAAGATAGAATTTCTACCTAGGAAAGTAAGGGGCAATGTTAAAATGGGATTACTAGCTCAAAGTTCCTTGCTCTCTTTCAGCCCCATGCACCATGTCAGAGCAGAATCATAGTGTAGAGTCCTGGAAACTTCAGCTGTGTAATTAAGTCAGGCAATAATCTTTATTAGTAGTAGCAATAACTATATATATATTTTTTTTTCATGTGAAGGGACTTCCTGATTTTGCTTCTCATTAGAGCAATTTGAAAGACATCTTAAGATACATCAATGACTTTATTTAGGTCTGTTTTGTAAAGGCGACAGGGTGTAGAGTGGTCACTTAAATGATGATCTCTATTCTATATGAAGGGATTTATTCTAGAAATCACTGAATTCCAGATGTGATTTTTATATTTGGGGTTTTGTCACAGTGATGTGCCTGCTCGTATTTTTAGCCAGTTTCATTTGTAATACATGAAGCGCAGGAAGACTTCATAAACGGCAGGATTGTGGATTGTGAATCACTTGAGATTAATTTTCATTCAAATAAAATTGCTGTGGGCACTCTATTTCCCGTGATTTTAGCTTGAGGGCATACCAGGCCTAATCACTTACAGGCACGTTACAAACCGAACGGCAACGTGATCCTAGACATCTGATCCCCTACCCTCTTGCCTTCCTATCACAAAGATGTCATTATTGCCGGGGTTTTAAAGCTCTGCTCTCACAGCCTACCCTGACATCTCTGATTTCCATTCTTTTGTCTTGAATACTTTGTTACTGTCATGTTAATATGTGAGGAAATATGTTCAGATTTACATAAATCTTACAGCATGGGAGCCACTCAAGTCATATTCCCGACGATGCTCTACTTTTTAAGCTTTATGTTGTAGCCAAGGACACTTTCAAAAAGTGCTGTTGGTCAAAACGAGTCTTGTTTGTTCTCATTGCAAATTAAAATGCTTCCCAGCAAACTGTGTTTGACATATACAAAAGAAATCTGGTCTGGTACAACGAAACTTAAATTCTTGTGAGGCCATGTCATAACATTCATGGACTTTTCCTGCCTTCAAAGTAGCATTGTCAGTCTCTTGGATCTTAATTTGTGTTTTCTTTCCCTCCTGGTTGAGGGTTGCTAGTATACAGAAAAATGTGTATTTTTTAAATTTATTATGTTGCAAAACAATGTCAATGTAATTTAACCAGACCGTATTTTCTGAATACATAGTGTAAGATCTCACATGCCAGTATGTTTCAGTATTCGCTTCTCTTATCTTTGCACTCTTATTTTGGAAAGGTATTACTGTGCAAAATTGTAAAGAAGCAGTTACTTGCAGCCAAGTCCCTTTCCCTTTAAAGGGAGGTCACTTCTTTCACTGTCCCCAAGAGACAGCAAAATCAGATTTTCAGCTTTTAAAAAATTGTTTAAAAATAATAATAATAAAAAGTAGTAGCATAGATCAGTGTTATGAAGCATCAGTTAAAAAAAAAAAAAAACACAAAAAAACACAAAACCACTCTGAAATTAGGTACAGACATAGCTCTACCTTTCTTTTTAGTGAAATCTTTTTTGATATTGAGCCTGGCTTTTATAACTTCTTGAAAAAGAGCAGCAAATTGGTAAAACATCTACATTATAATAGAACTGCTTTATAGTCTACCTACTTCAGGTTTCTTTTTGAGGTGATTGTCAGAACTGTTGGTATCTGGAAAATCCTTCTGGTGGGTCAGAATTACTAACCAGTTCAAAAGCTGTTTAATTGCTTGTCAATAATATCTGGAAGTAATTTAAAAGTAAATAATTCTTCTGATTAAATACAATGAAAACTGAAGCTGGAGGGAAAGAGAATGCCATAGGTCCCCAGAGAGGAAAATTGCCAGATTCCCTTCACATTGTTCCAGTCTTCACGGTTTGAGTGTTGTTTTCGCCACATGTTCGGTTGTGTAAAGGTGGTTTGTGTCCACATCGCTAGATCTTTGGTACTAGATTGTCCTGGGTTATCCTTTTTAATGTGGTTTATAGGTTGAGAGTTGCTTTTAATCGTGAAGAAGAAAGTAAATTTGTCTCAAAACTTTAGCTGAATGTAAAGAACTTTGCTGCTCTTTTAATGGATGATTTGCTTAAAGATATTCTATTTCTTGCTAAAAATCATCATGAGCCTTGACTAATACTGATATATTCCAGATAATTTTAAAGTGGAGTGGTGGGATTCATACAATTTCGTATCATGTATGCTGTAAATTTAAGGTAGAAATACATGAAAACAGGGTAATGGCTACATGTTCCAGAATATGGAGAGTTACCGCTTACAAACGATAACAACAAGTTTGGAAACAGAGAACTTTTGATTTCACTTCTGTTTTGAAAGTTATCTAGGCAAGCTCTCTAAGTGATTTATCTCTTTCTCTCTTTCTCTCTCTCTCTCTCTCTCTCTCTCTTTCTCTCTCTCTTTCTCTCTCTCTCTTTCTCTCTCTCTCTTTCTCTCTCTCTCTCTCTTTCTCTCTTTCTCTCTCTCTTTCTCTCTTTCTCTCTTTCTCTCTCTCTCTCTCTCTTTCTCTCTCTCTCTCTTTCTCTCTTTCCCTCTTTCCCTCTTTCCCTCTTTCCCTCTTTCCCTCTTTC